>NC_051078.1:11244812-11439812 GCF_004664715.2 Peromyscus leucopus
ATGATGAACTCCAAAACCTGGGAAAACATCTCCTAACATTAAGGTTAAAAGAACTTAAGTTGGCTGGGCTACTGGGACTCAATTGTTTTTCTTAATCATTAACCAAAGCCACAGCTCCTCAATGGAAACTCATGATGTGTTCTAGCTGTGAGATAATTCCTTGTTTTATTTTTTATCATCAAAAGTCTATTTAAACCAACATTATTATTATCAATTAGACAGTACAGGTTAGAAATAAATCATCTTCATAATAATCCACAGGTAAAAATGCCCAGTAGAACAGTATGTTTCCATGAGATAAACACACTACATTATAGGCAGTGGGGATCTTTCCCCACCCGTTCACACCATGCCAGATGCCAGAGAAAGATGGCAGCAGCCGACATGTAAAGGCATAGCAGAAGCAAAATACACTCTTGAGTCTGTGATCTCGGGGCCTTGTCTATCTGAGATTCACCTATTCGGGATTTGCTTCCTGGTGGGCTGACATCCTGAAGTCAACTGCCATCTGCTGCTCCTCTGACACAACCACCGACACTTACTGGGAGTGACATTCCAGGAAGACATGCTGGGGAGTCAGCTTAAAGTGCTTTTGCCTCAAGCATAAGGATGATGTTCAGATCCCCAGCACCCACATAAAAGGTTGGGTGTGGTAAAGACAAATCCTGTGGCTGGGGAAGCAGAGCCACGAGAGGATCCCTGAAGTTTCCTGGCCAAAGGCTCTAACTAAATTTGTGAACATCAGGCTCAGTGAATACCTTGTCTCAAAACCTTAACATGGAAAGTGATTTAGAAAGACAACCGGTATTGACTACACACACACACACACACACACACACACACACACACACACACACACGGATGCTGAAGTGTGCAATTAAGTTCTATCATCCCCTAATAAATCTGAATAAATCTATCCAAGGGGATAACAAGTCTGAGCAAATGTCTTCTCAAACTTTTGGGAGGAATTTTTAAAACCACCTTTATGTTCAGCTCTGAGTCATGAAGAACAACAGGAGAAGTCCTCAGAGGCAAGCAGAGCAAGAGGAGATTGTAAATATATAACTGATTATAGAGACTCCCGTGGTGTTGATGTGGAGACACTTTCTTCTGTACTGTGAAAGTCTAGGTCAATGATTTCTACGTTAGGGAAGAATTCCGAGCGACTAATTATGCAGAAACCATTATTCAGTCATTAGATTATCTAAGCTCTTTGCGGTCCCCTTTATTTCTTCTTGTGCTTTTCCTTTCCTCTTTCATCTTTCCGGTCCAAGTCAGCGCCATGCACCGGGGAATGCTGTTCTCTGTTATTGTTTCTCAGGAAGATTGTCTTGCGTTCTTATTAAAATCTTGATAAGATAATTGAAATAAGACAGATGAAAACTTGACGAAAAGCAAAATCCGGGCACCATACGTGGATTGTTTCATTTAGTCTGTAATGTCCTCTAACGTCTGTAGGTATCCATGATTAGTGTGTAAATTCTTAGTGCTTAGGTATTAAAATATTTCTCCGGTGCAATTATTTCTCACCTGAATTAGAAAAATATTCTCTTATCACAGATTTCCATCTTTAGGGGAAAAAACCTAAATGGCTAGAAATATTTACATATTTCTGAGACATGCCACAATGATTTTGGACCTTCTGAGTGATATTTCTTAGCTCCAGAAGGGTGGTGTTAGGATACAGTCCCGCATTGCCTGATGGTGGGGAGTCACTCTGAGAAACTCAGCACTAGGCCATTTTCTCCTTGTGTGAGCATTAGAGTGTCCTTACACATACTTGCCGGGTCAAGGTTGTATACCCCATGTGGACACTTGACACAATCAAGACCTCACAGGACCCCTTTTGAAATTATAATTATATTAAACATTTTTTTCTTTTGAGAAACAAGACCTTATTATGTAGGCCAAGCTGGCTTCAAATTGGTGACCCTGCCTGAGCCTCCCATAGTGCTGGAATTGTAAGCATTGACTACCATGACACCCTGCTTTATTCTTTTTTGGGATGGGGGTGGGGGGACATGGGTACTAGAGATGGAACACAACACTTGGTTTGGAAGACAAGTACTTTACTGCCTAAGCCATCCCCCAGTCCACTTCACATTCATTTTAAAAGTTGTCTTTTTCAGCTTCAGCCTGTGGTGGTTTGAATGAGAATGGCCCCACTGGCTCGTAGGGAGTGGCACTATTAGGAGGTGTGGCCTTGTTGGAGAAAGTGTGTCACTGGGGGTGGGCTTTGGGGATTCAGAAGCTCAAGCCAGGCCCAATGGCTTACCCAACGCATCCAGATCCAGATGTAGAACTCTCAGCTCCTTCTCCAGCACCATGTCTGCCTGCATGCCACCATGCTTCCCACAATGATGACAATGGACTAAATCTCTGAACCTGTAAGCCAGCCCTAATGAAATGTTTTCCTTTATAAAAGTTGCCGAGCTCATGATGTCTCTTCACAGTGATAGAAACCCTAACTACGACACAGCCCCTTCTAGAACATGTCATGCTGGGAGCAGAAACTACTCGTCCAAAGCTCTAGCTCCTGGCAGGCTTTCAACAGACATTGCAAAACCAGAATATCAACATAGCTCTCCTCTTGGCTTGGGCCTACAGCCTGAGTGAGTCTACACACATGTATTTCTTGGCTTTTGAAACTGTAGCATTTCTGTGAGGGTGAGGGTATGGAGAATGCTTAGTTGTCTTCACAGTTCAGTCACATTGCATACAAATTCACTTTGCCTTCCATCTTCCTCATGATGGTGTGAGTAACTGCATCTAATCAGGATCCCAGCTCTAGGCACCTATATCAAAGAGACACACTGAACATGAGATGTATTGCCTTGCACAGCTTCTATCACATAGTAATCTTCTTTAAAAAAAAAAAAGTATAAGGAGCACACTCGAGCGGTAAAAGATGTAGTCTAGTTACTTCACAAACCAGCAACGTACTTGTCAATTATCATGATCAAGTATTATATATTATATATAACTGTATTGCTTTACTTTTATGTGAGTGGCAGTACAGTGGTTTTCAACATCACCACAAACTTGTGAGTTCCGTGTTACCCTCTAGAATGTTCAATGGCCATGACCTCACTAGGCACTGTAATTTTCAGCTTCATTATGCTCTTATGGGACCATCATACATATTAGAAGCATCATTGACCAACACGTTATAGGATCCACAGCTGTAGAGCTACAGGGGCTTCAGAAGGAAGGGTTCCTAGAGAGCAAAAGCCTTCCTTCCTGTGGAGGGAGTCACAGAAAGGAGAGAACACTGCCCATTGGTCCAAGCAAAGCTCTGCAACCAGGCTTCCTGCAAAAAGGTAAGGAAGGAATCGTGCTGCCCTGGAGGTGACATCAAATACTTCTGTCTGGTGTTGCCTGAGAATCTGCCATTGTCCTTCCATTGAATTTAGGCCGTCGGCTTCCTCTTAAAATGCAAGTATCTCTGGGCGAGTTAGCCAGTCAGAGTCACATAAGAATTCATTTGAATGTGTTCTGGAGTTTATGAGGCTTCTTGGAGAGTAAAAGTGACTAATAACAGATGTCCGCATCTCTGTAGCCTTTGTGGTTCAGGAGGAAAGCACCAAGATGTGTGTGAGCAGTATGGAAACACGAGGACCACCTTGCCTTTGGGAATTTGTTCAGAAGCTCTCCATTGCTGATCGAACTTTTTTTTAAAGATTTATTTATTTATTATGTATACAATGTTCTGTCTGCATATATCCCTGCAGGCCAGAAGAGGGAGCCATATCTCATTACAGAAGGTTGTGAGCCACCATGTGGGTGCTGGGAATTGAACTCAGGACCTCTGGAAGAACAGCCAGTGCTCTTAACTTCTGAGCCATCTTTCCAGCCCTTTCTTTTTCTTTTCTTTTCTTTTTTTTTTTTTTTGTTTTTTTGAGACAGTTTCTCTGTATAATAGTCGTGGCTGTCCTGGAGCTCATAGAGATCTATCTGTCTCTGCCTCCTGAGTGCTAGGATTAAAGGTGTGCTCCACTACCCCATGACAAATCCTCCATTTCTCATCACCAATCACTGAATATTTATTTGTAAAGCCACCATTACGTGCTGACTGTTAAGCAAAGGGGTTTGGGCGTTTATTGAGCATCTTTTTTTATGACTTAAGTTTGCATCCTTTACTTAACTTGATTTCCTCATCACCTAGTTTTGAAATGATGAAGCCTGCATGCAGAGAAATCACTGGATAGGAAGTGGGAGATCTGGGATTCAGCTCTAGTTTTTTCAGAAGTGTCCTCCAATTCCAGAATCAAAATGAAAGCAAATTTTGATCTTTGAACCAAATGGGTTCTAATTATGTCACTTGCCACTATGCTTCTGAATTTTAAATCTTTTTTGTGTCTGGAAAAGAGCTAATATTATGATGCAATAATTATTATTTTTCTATAGATAACAGCACTTTAAAAATAAAACTGCTAAGTAATTTCTGATGTGGAGAAATCAAAGGTAATCTGATGCTAGATCATTGACCAATCTATCTCCCTTAATAAGGTCAGGAAAACTTTAAAAAATGCAAATGACATGCCCCTAGGACATGAGATTGTAGCCCTTATAGCAGATATACAGATACTCTCCTGTTTAAAACATACTGAAGGACAGTTTGTTAAAATATTGATGATTTTATGCAATTTGCATATATAGTCTTAAGCATATATACGTATATATGCATACACACACACACACACACACATGCATGTTGTGGTGGTTTGAATAAGAATGACCCCATAGGCTCATATAGTTGAATGCTTAATCGCCAGGGAATAGAACTCTTTGATAGGATTAGAAGGATTAGGAGGTGTGGCCTTGTTAGAGGAAGTGTGTCACTGGAGGTGAACTTTGAGGTTTCAAAAGCCCACACCTGACCCAGTGTTCTCTCTCTCTCTCTCTCTCTCTCTCTCTCTCTTTCAGTCTGTGTATCAGGATGTAGCTCTCAGCTATTGCTCCAGCTCCTGCCTGCATGCCGCCATGCTCCCTGCCATGAAGATAATGGACTAAACCTCTGAAAGTGTAAGCAAACTCCCAATTAAATGATTTTTTTTTTTTAAGAGTTGCTGTGGTCATGGTGTCTCTTCACAGCAATAGAACAGTGACTAAGACACATCTACATACACAATGTATTTAATGAGAGTGTATCCATTAAGTGGAGTATGAAAAGCCATATTGGGCCTGACAGAGGCCTGTGCTTTCATGTAACTGAAGTGATTTATTTTTCCCACAACTTTAGCCTGACAGATCACAGTAGGGATAATCTCCCTCTCCGCTAATTGGAAAGCATACTTCTGAAAGAGCAATAGATCATTTTAATTAGAAGTAAGGATGTTAAGATAATGGCCTCAGCTTCGATCATCTGGGCCAAGTTTGTTTAGCATGGGAAGCAGAAACCTACCCGGGACTGGTGCTCCTGGTCAGGACTGTTTGCTCAAGGGCTTTATTCCCCTGTAGGTGGTGAGAGCGTCGGCCAGCCTGAGCTAGAAGGAAGGAAGATGTTAGTGGTCCTCTTGCTCTTCTTGTTTCCCATGGGTCATTACAGCCTCTTACTGGCCTTACAGGCTGCCAGAGCCCTCAGGAACCCCTGAGTGTGTCCAACCTTGTGACATGGGACACCACGGACAGAAGACACTAAGCACCAGTCCCCTGGTCCTCCTCTTATTCCTCTTCTTGACCTCCCCTCCTTCCTTTCTTCCACTTCTGTCTTCTTCCATTCTGATCTACTCAACCCCTCCACCTGCAATGTCTTTCTCTTGTCCCTGTTAGTGACTAAACCCAGACTCTCCCAAGTGAGGAATGGACAGGTATCATGGCACTGAACTATGCCTTAGCCTTTTTCTTTCTCTTTCTTTCCTTCCTTCCTTCCTTCCTTCCTTCCTTCCTTCCTTCCTTCCTTCCTTCCTTCCTTCCTTCCTTCCTTCCTTCCTCCTTCCTTCCTTCCTTCCTTCCTTCCTTCCTTCCTTCCTTCCTTCCTTCCTTCCTCCCTCTCTCTCTGTCTCATCTCTCTCTGTCTCTCTGTCTGTCTCTCTCTCAACTAAGTTGATTAAAGCTTTGAATTTCTTCATAGTCTTGAATTTGCACCCCTCCTGCCTCAACCTTGCAGGCAGCTGAGGTGACAAGCCCATGTCACTAGCCAAATCTACTTCAGTTCTTTATCCACCCAGGTAGGATGCTTCTGCCTAATTAGGAGGAAGGCTGGGTTAGGTCTAGAACCACAGAACAGCATAGGGGATTCGTAGACTGACTCAAAGTGCCAGCTGTGGGATGTAAGCAAAAACCCAGCCACACTTCTCTTCTGTTCCCTGATCTTTCCTTTGCCTAATGGTCCTGTTCCAGCCAGCTCCTCACTCTGGGAGCCAAATCAGCTCAGGTAGAGCCTAATGTACTTGTCTATCTCCATTGAACCTCCTTTTCTGTTCAGCATGAAGGCATCGCATAGCAGTCGATGAGTCTGAGTAAATCATGATCACATTGGTATAGTCTTCAAAGCTTTGACTCCAAAGTGGCCTTGTGTATTGCTACGGTTCATGGTCTGAATATGAAATGTCTTCTGTACAATTGGTTCCCAACTGTGTGGACTACCCGTCACAGCCGTAGAAACTTGAGGAGGTGGAAGGAAGCCTGCCTAGAAGTAGACCACATGGGGACATGTTTTGGGAGCTGTATGTTGTTCCAAGCTCTTCTTTGTGCTTGATGTCCACCATGAGATCAGCAGCTGTCGCAGCCACGTGTTTCATTTGCTCTGATGTTTTGCTCAAACACAGAAGGTCAAGAAACCATGGGCTGAACCTTCCGATACCACCATCCCAAATCAGCACTTCCCTTTCTAAGCCATTTCTGTGGGCTTTTTTTGTTTTGTGTAGTTGGAAGTTTTCCTGTGTCCTGCCTGGTCCTGCAAGCTGCTTGGTTCCCCAAGTAAACACACAGAGGCTTATATTAATTACAAACTGTATGGCCCATGGCTCAGGCTTCTTGATAGTTAGCTCCTTCATTTTAAATTAACCCATTTCTATTAATCTAGATGTTGCCATGAGGCCATGGCATTACAAGTCTGCTGGCATCTTGTTGCTCCCTGGGTGGCCGGCTGGCATCTCTCCTGACTCCATTCTTCTTTATCTCTGTCTTCAGTTTGAATGTACCACCTAACCTTATTCTGCCTTGCCATTGGCCAGACAGCTTTATTTATGAACCAATGAGGACAACACATATTCACAGTGTGCGGAATGATATCCCACAGCAGTTTGGGTTTCTTTTTTTGGTCAGAGTGTTGACAAAGGTGACTAATACATGTCTACTACCTAACCTGAAAAGTAATTGTAAAATAGCATGATAGCTTAATAGAAATTAGAATACATGTCTATAGGTAAGGAAAGTGAGATTCCTGCTAAGATTCACAGTTTTCTTTTTTTTTTTTTTTGATATTTATTTATTTATTTATTTATTTATTTATTTATTTATTTATTTTGAGACAAGGTTTCTCTGTCCAGCCCTGGCTGTCCTGAATCTCACTCTGTAAATCAGGCTGGCCTCAAACTCAGAGATCCTCCTGCCTCTGCCTCCCAAATGCTGGGGTTAAAGATGCACGCCACTGCCACCTGGCTGAGATCCATAATTCTCTGAAGTCCTGGGAATCCAAACTCAGATCCTCATACTCGCTCAGCAAGTTCCTTTGCCCACAGAGCCCTTTCCCTAGCGCCCGAACAACAGTTCTTTCTGCTGCCTCTGTGGGAATCCACACGAAGTGGGGTGTGTATGACTGGTGATGTTCTTTAGATACTAAGGGAGAATGCATACATAAGTATGGAAGTACAGAGAGTAGAATATGAACTTCTGTGCATATTATCCAATTACCAAATTTTGTCCCATCATCTATAGGAACAATGTCACATGCATCCTGTCTTTCCCTCCTATGCATCCCAGGGAAGAAGAATGTGCAGGAAGTTTTGCTAGAACTTTCTACCTTCGGACCCCACAATGTCTCTCAAGCTATCCTTCAAATTATTAGCATCAAAAATCAGCCTTGCATCGAAGCTCTGTGTTTTCAGCTTTCTAGGTATATGTGAAGCATAAAAGGTCTACTAGTCTCATGTTTGAGTCAAATTCAGTCATTAACCTCTTAACCAAGTTGCCTAAAGAGAAAATACAGGTGCTATAAGTTTCTTCTCAGAGTATAGAATGAATGCAAATCTCATTATCTACAAAGATCTATGATATTTAGTTAAAATGTCTGCCTTAGTGTTCTAGTACTATGAAGAGACACCATGACCATGGCAACTCTTATGAAGGAAAACATCTAGCTAGGGCTGGCTTACAGGTTCAGAGGCTTCATACGCTGTTGTCATGGTAGGAAGCACTGTGGCACACAGGCAGACATGGTGCTGGAGAAGTAGCTGAGAGTTCTTCATCGGGATACAAAGGCAGCAGGAAGAGAGAGTGCCAATGGGCCTGGCTTGAGCATTTGACACCTCCAACAAGCTCACACATCCTAATCCTTTCAATAATGTAAACCCATGGCGGCCATTTTTATTCAAACCACCACAGTGTTCTTGGTTTGTTTTCCCTCTGCTTTTAATGGTGGAGTGTGGATTCTCTGCAACCTTCTCCATTCTTCCTTCACACTAATGGGGTCAATGCTGGTGATAGATGACCCATCATTGCGATATCATGACAGTGTGCTTCATAATAGGCAGTGTACTGCTTGGATTCTGTAAACATATTACTCTTCAGTTGAGGGTTTAAGATTTAAGTATGTTACTGGAGGATGTGTATGGAGAGGACATTCTTTTTTTTTAGATTTATATTTTATTTTACCCTGTTTGTGCCAGGTGCCTGCAGAGGCCATGAGAAGGCATCAGATCATGTGGAACTGGAGTCACAGATGGTTGTGAACTACGACGTGGGTGCTAGTAGTCACACTGATGTGTTCTCAAAGAGCAGCCAACGCTGTTAACTGGTGAGCCATCTCTCCAGCCCCGAAGACATCATTCTTGTTCAACCACCGAGAATAAGAACTGTCTTTAACTATGAATCATAAAAAGGTATTCACAGTTAAATCAAATTGCTCTTTTATGGGTCTTTATTTTAAAACCACCAGCATCCTTCAATAACCCCCTACCAGATTTCAATTTCAACAATATCAACAATTGAAAGAACGAAGTAAAAAGCCACTTTGAGAAAATTAGTCTCGTGTTGATTTAGCTTCTTTCGTCAAGAATTTTATTCATCTTTTGAAAACCCGTTTTATGGAGGTATAACTCATTTACAAAATAGCACGGGTTTTATGCTCGGATTTCTGTCAGCCATTGGCAAACTCATTTGAGTGCCATCAAAACCATCTCAAAGTCAGGATACAGAAAATTCCATTGAGTGTTTTGAAGAAGCAGCATTGGCACTAGTCTCAGATAGCCCTTCCGCAGGACTAGATGCTCAATCACTTCCTGTTCATCACAGCTGGTGCTTCCAAGCATTATGTACACTACCACTACTGATTCTTAATCTCCCCTCCCTCCCTCCCCCCTTCTCTCTCTCACTCTCTCACTCTCATCTCCTCATGCACCCCTGGCTTCCCTGAAACTCACTATGTAGACCAGGCTGACCTTGAACTCATAGAGATCCACCTGCCTGTCTCCCAAGTGCTGAGATTAAAGGCATGTGTACCACACCTAGCTTGCAACAGTCCTTCTCTTGTTCACTAGAGCTCCAAGGCTCCTTCAGGAATCCTCTGCTCAGTTCCTTCTTCCTCCCTGGGGTCCTCTAAGCTCTTCTCTGTGCAGAGGACCTGCCTTACCTTGGGGGACCTGAGATATTCCTCTCTCAATCTGTATGGAGGACCTGCCTTACCTTTGGGGAGCTGAGATATTCCTCTCTCAATCTGTTCTCCACTTGATTTACTTTTCTGTGCCTCCTTGGAACCAGAGGTCTATTTCTTTCAACACCCTCTGAAGTGTCCTTTACAATATTTTGTTCAATAGGGGCTATAAATAGATATCATTTGCAGAGTGTAAATGAGCATCATTTTCTCAAGGCTTAGACTCACTCCAGGCAACCTCTACAGGTCCCATCTTGTGCTAAGAGCTCTCAGCATACACCCACTGCACGCAGGGATCCATTAGCTCATTCACCCTTTCAACCTCATTCTTAACTGGCTAGCACAAGATTGCCTCTCTTTGAGGCACTGACCCAGAGCACTGGCCGCATCTGTCTATTAGTGTGCTCCATACTAAATTGGAATTTTAATGCTAATAATTAACTAGAATAACATCTTTCTTGGACTGAAGCCATTTTATTCTCTCTTGTGGGCTAAAAATGTTCTTTAAAAAACTATCAGGGCCATGAAAGTAGAAAGAAATTTGCATTAGCTCAATATTTTAGGAGAGGTAAAAGAAAAAAAAATTCAAGTTTCATGAAAATGTTTCTCAAAAGTTATGACTGTCCTGAAATGGCATTAATTAACCCCAATTAACAATGCTGTTGAGTCACACTTTACCAACTTGCTTCTATTTGTAATCCAAAGAAGTCCAGGAGGAATAAGCTTGGCCATTATATGTATATTGCTGATACGAATGGATAGCTTCTTAATAAGATTCAAAGAAATCTATAGAAATAAAAATTTAGCAATTTTATTTAATCCCAGTAACAATAATTTTCTCTCCTATAGATTCTATAGAAATGTTTAATGTTTGGTAGGTCACCTATTTGATTTTCTCTTGTAATTTTTTTCTTTGAGAGGAGGTGTTACCGCATAGATGGAGCTGAGCTGGAACGCACTATCCTCCTGCCTCAGCTTCCGAGATATGCTAAGATTACAAGCACATACCACTATACCTGGCCAGGATATAACTTCACACAAAGCTCAGAAACTGTAGAAATGAGAAGAAGGGAGTATGGGTATATAATACGTGTCCAATATAATTGATTGATGAATGGTCAAGAATTTGGTGGAGGGTGGCACATGAGCCAGGACAGGGCTATTTGTTAAGAACACACTAAGCTGCATTGCTGTGCAAGCCTGTAATTCCAGCACCAGGAGTCCACACACACACACACACACACACACACACACACACACACACACACACACACACCACACCGCAGAGTTCAGGATATTTCATTGACTGTATATCAGGTCACAAAATGCCAGTATGTAAATACATCTATTGTTACTGAAAGACCCTAGCCCTTCAGACTTACGCCCCCAAGCCTCAGGAAAAGAGAAACTTCAAGCACCAGGAAATGAGAAACTAAAAATCTAGTTCCAAGAGCAGGGTGACTTAGCCATTGTTCAATCTCCCCTGCAACCATATAACAATGTAAAAAGATTTCTGTTAAAAGATGTGCTCAACTGTGACTGGGATAGTTGCAGGTGTTCCAGGAAGGACCACTGTGACCTTTGTGTAAACTCCACTCCCGCCCTGATACCCCCCCTTGAGGTTTCAGGAAGAATGTACCTGTTGACGTAACTGTACCCCCTCTGTGATCACTCTGTAACCAGACGGTGATCTTGTGAAACGAAACTGTATGGGAATTGTAATCTTGTGGGGTTTGTGGGTTTTTCCTTTATTAGCCCTTATGGGGCTGCAGTAAGATGTGGCTCTTGCTCTTAGGAGCGGGGTTTGCCCTTCTATATAGAAGCTTAAATAAAATCCTCATGCTATTGCATCAACTGGACTGGAGTCTGGGTTCTTGGGGCACCCACTTGAGACCCTAAATTTTGGGGTCCAACATTACTCAGATCCCTTAACCACAGTCAAGGCTTATGTCCAGCTTCTTGTCCTGAAATGGGGTTAAAGACATAATAGTGCAGGCAGACAGGGTAAGACATTTTGGGTGTTTCCACTTTTAACTTTTTGACAAGTTTAGTTCACCTGGAAAAAAAAATCTGGTCCCCTTGGATGGTGAAATGCTTGGCCCTCTGAGAATACTATTCCCTGCTCCCTTCACCAGGCAATGGCGGGGACTGACAGCTTCCTAATGGGGGCTGCTGTTGGCGATTGGGAAGCTTTCTCCTAGGGCAAGCACCGAGATCCAGACGGACAGTACCGGACTTCGGAAGTGACAGAAACCCAATTCATAAGCCAAACAGACACAAACGGCCTCTGAGATTTGGAAGTTGGCCCAGTGACGGTGACAAATGGAGTTGCTTTGCCCCACGTCAGCCTTGCCCTGTAGCCACAGCTTCCTTCCCACACTGTCAACGTGTCTGCCTTTTTTCTTCCCGCCTAAAAAAGCAACGCTGTGTGAACTCACGAGTGAAGGGCCAGCGGAGGCTCCTGGGAAATGCAAAGCCCTGCAGGCTGCTGAGGGTTACTTATTTCTGAAATTGATTACGTCAGGAACTTCACCAGGGAGGCATTTCGCTCTGAGGTTGTAAACCTGAGATAAAATGTGGAATTCGACGGACATGAGAAAGATATGTTGGCCTGTATTATTGGGGGCTGCTCTTTAATAGTAAGAATAATAACAGCTCCAATTTGTGGGTGCTCAACGGTGTGCAAGGCACTGGGTGAAGACTACATTATATAATGATTATTCCATCACAAAAGGCTATTTACGATGAGGAATATTTTTCAAGGGAAGGGTCTGAAATCTGGAGAAGCTCGGTCATATCAAGGGGCCTGAGGCAGGGTGTGGTTTGGAAACCCATATACTCAAATACCCCATCGTTTTTTAATAAACACAGGTGAAGACCTGAAACTGAGATGATCAGTTTTTTCTTCCTGGTTCACGGGTCAAGCCTGAAACAGAATGTAGATTTTAATTTGGGTCCATTAAAAGCTATGGGATCACTTTACTTCATCATTTCAGAAAAATAGAAATTAAAATAGAATCATTTTAGAAAACAGGACACACACACACACACACACACACACACAAATATCAAAACAGCATCTGGTTTCTTTACAGAAATACGGAATGCTCCAACCCAGGGTCACATCTGAGCTACCCTTGTCTCACAGCAATACCTAACTGCGCTGGCTGGTTTTGTGTCAGCATAAGCTAGAGGCATCCGAGAGGAAGGAACCTCAGTTGAGGAAATGCCTCCATGAGATCCAGCTGTAAGGCATTTTCTCAGTTAGTGATCAATGGGGTAGGGCCCAGCCCATTGTGGGTGGTGCCACCCTGGGCTGATGGTCTTGGGTTCTACAAGAAAGCAGGCTGAGTATGCCAGTAAGCAATACTCCTCCATGTTCTCTGCATCAGCTCCTGACTCTAGGTTCCTGCCCTGCTTGAGTTCCTGTCCTGACTTCCTCCAGTGATGAACAGTGATGTGGAAGTGTAAGCCAAATAGACCCTTTTTACCCAGCTTGCTCTTTGGTCATGGTGTTTGGTCATAGCAATGCAAGTCCTAAGACAACCCCACAGTGAGGGTGGATCAGAGACCAAGGATGGCCTATCTGTATGGAATCTATGCCTATGGCATCCATCCCTACGAATAGCCACTGATTAGGATACCAAGACCAACCCATACAAGCCCAAGCCAGTTTCAGGCTGCTCCCATCTGTCTGGCTCATCTTTTCCCATCATGTCATGGCTGCTCTTAGTGCTTCAAGAGAAGACAGTTGATGTTGTCAGGAGCCAAACTGGATCACGCCGGGGCCAGAGTGTAGCTCCGTGGTAGAAAGTGTACTTGGCTTGTCTGTAGCCCCAAAGCTCAATCCCTCCCATACACACAGACCCACCCCCCCACAATTATATTATTACCCGATCGGCTCTTTTCAATTGCACTTAGGAGCTATGGTTGAGAGACATCAAAACAGTATTATCTTGTCATCATGCTCTTTGCAACTGGTTCCCTGTGGTTGAGGGAAATAAGCTGTAAGGACCTTAAACTCTACCATAACTATTGGTTGGCACTTTTCACTGAAATTTCTCGCTTGCCTCTGCAAAGAGTTTATAAAATGATACTGAGATTTTTTTTTTCAAGGTGTTGGAAGGTTCTCAACTTCAAAAACTGGGTCATTTCTTAAAGCGGATTTCTTTTCCATAAAGGCAAGGCCTGATCTGGGAGCCAGTTTCCCTTGATAGGTATTTTAAAGTTTACTCTCACGAACCTGATTGGCTCTGTGTTAGAAGAGCAGGCATTTCTCTCAGGCAGTGAGTGATTTGCGTGCTGTATTCTAGTAGTGTGCAGATCACACAGAACATTACCCACCTAGAGGTGTATGGGGGTCCTCCCTTACAGTAAGTGTGGGTTTCTGTTTTAGAACAAATATGGACTTGGGGGGCCCATTCGTGCACCCCAGTGCAGAAGAGAGAGAACACAAGAAATTAAGCCCACAGCAAGTTTTGTAAGAAAACCAGGTGGGGCAGAAAGGAAAGTGAGTTAAATGCCCTTTGGAGATGAGGGCATTTTTACTCCGGAAATCGGGACGTTTAGAATTCCTGTGAGTACCACGGTCACAGCAGTTTTAAGGCCACATCCTTCTGTTTTGTCTCTTCTGCTGATGAGCATTCCGCTGGGCTCTGGGCTGGGTCTCCTAAGGCTGAAATTTACGTCCCGGAGGGGCTGCGCTCTTGAGAGTCAGGAGAGCAAGGCTCCCCTTGCTCCATAAGGTAAACCGAAGTTCTCAGTTTTTTTGCTGGCGCTGTAGAACATTGTTCTCTGCTCCAGGCCACGTCAGCCCGTGTCACACATCCTCTTCCCTCATGTGTGGAGCCGGCCAGGACCTGCTCGAGTCCTTTTTGCCTGTCGTTCTCCTCAGACCCCCTTCCCTTTCTACTTCCTGTGTCTTCACGTTCTGCTGATCTGACTCCAGCCAGGGAAATGCCTAGGCTTTAAAAAAAAACACAAGGGATCAGATTGAGTGCGTGTGGATAATCTAGACTAATCCTTCTATTTTAAGATCCGGGATCTTAATTCCATCTGCTGGATTCCTTCATAGCAGGACAAACTTCCTTTGTGATTGAATAATCTGGAATGAGCATCGGGAGAATTCGGTGTATCTAAAAGATGGCTAATAGCTAACCATGGGTGGACAGAGAAGCTTTATTCGGGACTCCACATCACTGCGGCCCCTAGTACTGATGGACTGTGAGAATAAGACCATCAACTGCACCATAAACCATGTGGCCAGCATTCAAAAATAAAAGTTAATCTTTAAGGAAATGAAACACATATTTACTGATACGACTTACTATTTTGGCTAGTGAGATGGCTCAGTAGGTAAAGGTGCCTGCTGCTAAACCCTATGACCTCAGTTCAATCCCTGGGACCCACAGGATAGAGGCAGAAAACTGACTCCCACAGTTGTCTCAGATTTGCACATACACACACACACACACACACACACACACAAATAAAATGGAATTTAAAGTGTAGTAATAAAATAGGATCACCTTTGCGCTGGCTTAGATATTAGACACGTAGAGATACAAACGTTTCACATTCAACGATGTTGTTTCCATGCTTTGTGTTTCAGCAGAATGAGCCTAGGTTCTCCAAAGGCCAGCTTCTCATCCGCGCTGGCCACAGTGATGGGTGGAGATGACTCTCCCGAGCCACTGGGGTTGAGGAAGTGTGGCAAGAGCTGAGTTTTCCTGGCGAGCTGAGTTTTATCCTCAAGGAAGGTTAAGGGGACATAAAGGTTGTGAGGAAAAGCTCTCAGTCTTCAGAGTTAGAGAATTATTTTTTTATTGTCTTGCCAAGGAATGAAAGGTGGGATCTGTGATCAGTAAGAATCAATTCTAAGAGTCAATTCTTTTAGACATTTCCCAGTGACTTCCATTTTCCCACCTCTGTGTTCTTAATTCTCACCCCCTGAATCTCCAAGTTTTCAATCTATCAAACTGTAGGAAGGTTGCCAGACCTAACCCCATGGAAAATAGCACTTCCTAGACGACCTTGACCTAAACCATTCTGAGAAAACAAAAACTCACACACGGTTCTCACTCATGTGAGTTCTCCCATGGATTCTGGTTTATGAATAAAATATGGAAATAGAATTTAGGACAGTGTTTCAATCCACAGACTAACACAGTAGCCTCGCCGTGATCTGGTAAATACCATTTAATTTGCCCTGCTCTGCTTTACTGACACCTTACAATGTGGGGGGTTGATATGCCCAACAGAGACCTCCAGACACATCCCCGGATGGCTGAATTGTCGGAGACAAAAACTCTGCTTGGTTTGTGTGTTGGGAATTACATACAATTTGTTTGAAAGTTGGTGTCTGAAGTGGGCTTTCTCTATGGCCACCAACCAGCTCTCAAATCATGACATGGAGAATTATTAATTATGAATGTTCGGCCTTATCTTAGCTCTCATTTTAATCTGTTTCTCTTTATCTATGTTTTGCCCGAGGGCTTTTTAACTGTTCTTTCTGTATATCGTACTTTCCTGCTGTCTCCACATCTGGCTGGCAGCTGCCTGGCTTCTGGCCCCAAGCCTATCCCCTCTTTCTCCTCATTCTCTTCTCCTTCCTCTCTCAAGCTTAGATTTCTCCTCCTACTTATTCTCTCTGCCCGCCAGCCTTGCTTATTCCTCTCCTGCCTGGCTATTGTTCATTCAGCTCTTTACTAGACCAATCAGGTGCCTCAGGCAGGCAAGGCGAAACAGGAACACATCTTTGCATAATTCAACAAATCAGCATAAATAATTGTAGCACATCTTTGCCTGGTTCAAATATTCCCCAGCAAGTGTCTAAGGTCTGGTTCTTTCAAGAATATGTCTGACTTACATAGGATGTTTGACTGACAGAATGGCCCTTTGTCTAGATAGTATGTATATACTGCTTTGTTGTTGTTTCTAGGTAGGATCCTGTGGGTGGATTTTGGTGAAAAATTACTTTAATTTGGGGATTCATAATAGTTTGGTGGTGAAGTGGAGGACTTGGCTGGTCAGGTTTGCAAACCAAGAATCTGTGACAGTGACCACAAAACATTAACCTGAAACCAAAACAGCACTCGCCTGAGGCCGATCATCGCCAAAGGTTTTAACGCGTCATTGAAAGCATAAAGGATGTAGAAGGAAGTACCGTCTTTGGTATCTCAAATTGTCTGGGAGCTGTAGCGGAATATTGTTTTAACTGTGCAAAGACATGTTACGTTTGTTTCTGCTGCTTCTGTTAACAATGCAAAGACGTGTTACGTCTGTTTGATTAAATACAATTCACCTGGGGTCAGGGGGATGAGTCAGCCACTGGCTGACAGGAAGTGGTAGGGAGGAACTAAGTGTACGTAGTGAGGGGCCTTTAGTGGGGGCTGAGGAGAAGGACGGGGCCCCTTTTTTCAGGAGATGCCAGCAAGGAGAGAAGGTAAACTATTCAGTCTCTCTGAGCTAGCAGGAATCCACCTCAACCTTTGGACCCTGAGTTCTATAGGATAGAGATTTAAAGTTTCTTTTTTTTTTTTTTCGAGACAGGGTTTCTCTGTGTAGCTTTGCGCCTTTCTTGGAGCTCGCTTTGGAGACCAGGCTGGCCTCGAACTCACAGAGATCCGTCTGCCTCTGCCACCCGAGTGCTGGGATTAAAGGCGTGCGCCACCACCGCCCGGCGATTTAAAGTTTCTTTTAGCGGCTGTGAAAGGGCCGATGCCTGCGGGAACAGATTTCCCCGCCCAAACCGCGTAGCTGCGGAGTCGCGATTGCCCATTGGGACGGTGATGGTGATTGCCAAAGGTGCAGCCTTTGTGTAGAATGTAAAACAACAGGCGCGAAGGTGCCCATGCTCTCCCACTCCCTAGCTTTGCCATTCTGAGCGGCTTTACCCTGTGAACTGTTTGCTCGTCAGCAAACACGAGAATAGTAAGTACTTCAAAGGTTTGGTGGAGTTCAGGATGATTAACAGTTCGCTATCAGCATCCTTTAGAGTGTTCATTAGGACACGCAGAGAAAGAACTGCTTTCTTTCTTTCTTTCTTTTTTTTTTTGGAGGTGGGAATTGGTTCTGGCATCATAGATAGATATTGAGAATTAAACTAATAGAGTTGGAGCGGCCCATGTATCTGTAGGGGTTCTTATATGTGAGGATTCAACCAACTGTGATTTCAAAATGCTCCAGAAAACCATTGCACCTCTACTGAACATCGACGTTTCTCTTATCATCTCTCCTGTGGGGTATGCTGAAACAGTTATTCACGTGACACCTACATTGTACCAGACGTTCTAAGTGACCTTGTTAGGATTTACTTATCTGCCCTTTTCCATTTTCGTGTGTGTATGGTGTGCCTGTGTGCATACATGTTTGCACATATGTGGACATACCTATGTGTGTGTGTGGTAGCACGTGGAAGCCCAAGCTTGATGTTGGAATTATCCTTAGAAGCTTTTCTACCGTATTCACTGAGGCAGGGTCTCCCAGTGGTTCCCAGAGCTCTTGGATATGGTTGACCTCACTAGCCAGCTTACAGTGGGGATCCCGTCTTTTCCTTCTGAGGCTGGAATTGCTGGTGGGTGAGTTCTGGGAATCTGACCTCTGCTCCTCCCACTTGGATGGCAAGCACTTTAACCACCAAGTCACCTCCCCTGCTCTACCTTGTTACCATTTAAGTACAGTCCAAGGTCTATGCAGATTATATGCAAATTTTATGGGTGTTTGTTTCCTTGCTTTACCATAGGGTCACATTGTAGCCTAGGCTGACCAGACTTGCTGCATAGCCAAGGCTGGCCTTGAACTCCTGATTCTCCTGCCTTCCAGGTGCTAATACAATTCATACAAGGGACTCCAGAATCCCTAGAACTCAGGCTTCTTCAGGGTCTTAGAACCAGTTCTCAGACACTGAGGGCTGACTATGTATACTGTTACCATTTTCTAGTGGATACCGTGACTTTCTCATTTCTACATCATTTTCCTTTGGTTAGGATATAATAAAAATGAGCTAGGTGGTTACAGCAAATAAATGAAGCCATCAGTTCTAAGACCATCATTTGTACCTGAGAAGAAAGATATTAATGAAATTTAGCTTCTTTAATAATACATAGTTGTTGTCAGAGTTCCGTAGAGTAACAGAACTTATAGAATGAATCTATAGATATATAAAGAGGATTTAATAGAATGGCTTACTGGCTGGTTATGGTCCTGCCAGTCCAACCAGGCCTGTCTACCAACAAAGGTCCAAGAATCCAGTAGGTGTTCAGTCCACGAGGCTGGATGTCTTGGGTGGTCTTCTGTATATGCTGGAATCTCAAAGAAGTAAGCTCTAACACCAGTGAAGGAATAGACTTGCTAGCAAGGTCAGGGCAAGCAGGCAAAAAGAGCAAGCTTCCTTCTTGAAGGTCCTTTAGGCTTCCACCACCAGAAGGTGTGGCCCAGATTAAAGATGGATCTTCCCACCCTAGAAGATCTGTACTAAAGGTGGGTCTTCCCACTTCAAATGGTTTAATTAAGGAAAAAAAAATCCCTCATAGTGGTACCCAGCTGCTTGGGTTTTAGTTAATTCCAGACGTGGTCAAGGTGATAACCAAGAATAGCCATCATAGTCGATTAACATAAGAGCCAGAGACCTTTAGATGGAGTAGTGCTGAAGAAATGTAACCATGGAAATTATTATGAGTCATTCCAAAATCATTTATACACTTTATCTCTACTAAATTATTTTTAGTAATTAGATGCCAGATTACTTTACTGATTTTGACAAATACCAGGGGGATTGAAAGTTGAGATTTATTGATATTACGAAGGTTGAGCTTTAAATGACTAGGTTTTATTTGCTATGTTCCTTAAGGTAAACCTTCAATCAAGTCTGGTCATTTGCATCATAGCTGATCTTACTTATCCCTAATTTCCATTATGATGATATTGGTGAGGGCAATGGCAGGTTCTTAGGATTGGAATTTCAAATTTTAATAAGTTGGTGATGAATTGGGCTTCAGAATACTTTAATATGCGGTTAAAATTTCAAATTTATATGATTAATTTCAATTTCCTGAAACACTTAAGAAATTTTCCACCTTATATTGCTTTGTGCAGAGTCAGTACATAAAGATTTTCAGTAAGTACTTATATCCTTGCTTACATTTTTCAATAATTAGAGACTTCTGCATTAACTTCTCACATTTATTATGGAAAGTGCCCTTTGTAACTGGTCTTCCATTATAGAAATAAATTAGTTGTTGATGAATAGAACCTTCATAACTAGAATGCTATAGAAACACATCATAAATTTTTCTCGTTAGCACATTTTAAAAGCATTAGAATAAAGGCAAAGAGCTCACTAGATGTTTATGACTTTGGTTTATGCCTGTGGACTAACGGGATGAAGGGCTAATTCATCAGTAGCCCTTACTGCATTTAATTAGCCTGGGTACCCCTTTACAATCCTAGAAATACCATTATCTCTTTTCTTTTTTTCCCTAGGACAAAGGGACAACACCAGGAATCGCCACCCTAAGTGCAGGGTTGATATAAATTTAAGGAAAATGAAGGTCACCGTGGAAGGTGAGCCAGGAGTTCCTGCATCTGTAATCGCCTGTGGGCTCTTGAGCCTCTGTGTTTCAGGTGTGCATTCTGCTTCTTCCTTGTGTTAGTGCTGCCCTGGTTTCTCTGTGCCTCTGCCTGAACAGTGTCCTGAACTTGGCAGCAGTTACTTTGGCCATGAGGCAGAAAGACTCACCGGTCTATGCCCTTGTTTTGAGAAAATAGCTCTGTTTGTGTTTCTGAATGACAGTTTCATACTTTTAAAACACCTTGCAATCATCATTACTTGTTTCTGTTTCGTGTTTGACAGCTCAAATGTTGTGCTTGATTGTAGAGCTTGCAGAATGCCATGAATTTTTAACAAGAAGAGCTCCAGGATTCTGGTGATCGGTAAGGAATAGATGTTCCTTGGCATTCTGTCAAGTTATGTGATTAAAAAGTGACCTCTGTCTTAGGCAATAAGAGTCTTGTCTTTCTGAATCCTAGTTTCTTGCAGTATTCTGCTCTAGACGAGACTCAGGCCTTGGCTGGATGCAGATATTTCAGTTCTGTATTGTCTCAGTCAGGGTTTCTATTGCTGGAAAGAAACACCACGGACAAAAGCAAGCTGGGGAGGAAAGGGTTCCTTTGGCTTACACTTCCACATCATTGTTCATCACTAGAGGAAGTCAGGACAGGAACTGAAGCAGGGCAGGAACCTGGAGGCAGGAGGTGATACAGAGGTCATGAAGGGGTGCTGCTTACTGACTTGCTTCCCCTGGCTTACTCAGCCTGCTTTCTTATAGAACCTAGGACCACCAGCCCAGGGATGGCCCCACCCACCATGGGCTGAGCCCTCCCCCATTAATTACTAATTGAGAAAATGCCTTACAGCTGGATCTCAGGGAGGCAGCTCCTCAACTGAGGCTCCTTCCTCTCTGATAACTCTAGCTTGTGTCAAGTTGACACAAAACCAGCCAATGCATAGGGTGAGGTTAAGATAGCTGATTGTATCCAATGATCTCCTGGAATTGTCTTTCTTAAATGTAACATGACTGGCTATGAGCTGGGCTTGATGCCACAGGCTCGTAATGCTGACTACCCAGGAGGTCAAGACATAAGGATCCGAAGTCCACGGTTCTCCCAGGCAAGCTAACAAGAACCACTTTCAAAATAAAAAGTAAAAAGAGGACTGAGGATAGAGCCTAGGGGTAGGGAACTTGCCTAGTATTCACAGACCCCCTAGTACACCAAAACTGAGATGATCCCCAATCCCCCCAAAAAACTCCAATACATACAGAAAAAAGAAAGAAAGACAAAGAAAAACAATGAGATTCGTGGCTTCCAATCTGCCCAAATAAGACATAACAAGCGTGGTGGAGGTCCTGCCGCCGAGCACCACAAATGCCAACGAGCAGAGATAGGAATGGAATCTTTACAGGTCATTTGATTCACAGAGATGCTGATCCAGAAGGCCGAGACTTAACATCCTCCCAGCAAACTACCTTCCATCCCGTCTCCAGCCAGAAGGCTTCCTTCATAGAGAGGGACAGAGCAACGAATCGTGAAGAGCTCTGTCTTGCTCCTCTGCTCAGGTGGCCTGTCACAGGTCTGAGGCTTCCAATGTCTGTGCCTCTCTCCTTATCACACCTTGCACTCGTCCCTCATCCTCTGGACATCTGTGTCCAGGTTCTTCGTGAATGCCACACCCTAGTTACTGTCTGTCCATGTCAACCCCGTATTTCTTCCGGGACTACGCGGGCTGGATGGCCAATGCAGAACAGGCAGAGTGTATATGCTAAGCTACTAACGTGTGTACACAGATTCCTTTCACAACATGAAATTTAAAAAGGGGCCCCGGAGTATGGACTGCAAAGTCTTACTGTTCACCCACCTGCCGACTATCAAAGACAACATGTCTGGATTCATGCTCCAGGAGCTCCTGGGCTGAGGTCAGTGCGAGAGCAGGCAGGGGAGGAAGCTCAAATAAGTGGGTCTGGAAGGCTCCCTTCCCCAGGGGTGAGAAAGTCTGCTCTTGCTTGTTTTGTTGTTATGTCCCCTTCTTCCTCCTGCTGCTCCTCCTCCTGCCCCTCCTCCTCCTGCCCCTCCTCCTGCTTCTCTTCCCCCTCCCCCTCCTTTGTAGGGGTGAGGGTGGATTTTCTGCTTAGAACAGAAAAGGCAGCAAAATTCCACGGAAGAGGATATCTAGGCTTCTATCCCATCTTTGCATTTTTACTTAGAAGCCACAGAAAGAATCTTCAGCATAGAAAAACTGAGTGAGATTAAGAACAAATGCCTTCAGAAGAACACAGCGATTCTTGTCCACATGTATCTTGAAGTTTTAGCCATGACTGATTAATGGTTTACATTGCAGATCGTAGGGAAAGTAATTAAAAAAAAAAAAATCTTTAACCTATTCTTTGACAATTTCGTGCATGTACACATCTTGATTGTGGGCACCCAAGGGAAGCATATTGGTAAGAGTGAGTGCCATTCTCTTGGCTAATTGCCGAGTGTGGTGTTTACCAGTGACATTGGAACCAAACACCTGACACCTTAGGTGACTCCCATTGAGTGTGATACACAGAAAATGTTTCCTGTTTATAATGCTCCTGTCTCAGTCAACTTGTTGAGAACTTACGATTTTCAGGGTCACAGTTATCAAATACACAGCTTTCGTAGACCGATTCTGTTGTTCGTTTTGAGACAAGTTCTCACTATGTAGTCCAGACTAACCATGAACTTGCAGTCCTCCTGCCTCTGGCTCCTGAATGTTCTGGTTGCGACACTACACCTAGCTTAATCTACTTAAAACTTCTTACGTTTTTCTGATTTGATTTCCAGATTAATTTCTTTGAAATAACCTCATTGTTTATAAAAATGGCGAGGGCGTGGAGGAAATCCAAGAGAAATGAAGGTTTAGCAAGAGAGAAATTATGATATGCCCAGGACACACAGGACTGCTGCTCCCTCTACTCAGTGTGTGTGAAGATTGCCCGAGATTGGCTCAGGTTAATCGGAAGCAGTTTGTGATGCTGTGACCTAGATATGACCGGGGAGAGTCCAAGCTGAGGAGGTGGAAGGGAGTCAATATTCCCGTGGCCTCACAGCATTGCACCAGATGCCTGCCTTTCACACTGCAGGGTTCCCCCGATTCAAAGTCCATTTGAATTTATTGCTCTTGATTTCCATGGGACGGGACAAGGCAACCCGTGTTTCCATCAGCTTGAAGACCCCGTGACCCCTCTCTCTAATAATGAACCTTGTGCCGCAAACCCATTAATATGTTACTCGAAGAAGTCAGCTCCTAGACAGAGGAGGAAATGTTAGGGTCAGGATCGCCTACGCTTGAGTTTAGAAGGGTTTGTGCAGCCGAGAGTCAGGAAATATCACTGTAGCTAAACAGCAGCAGTAGATCTTCTGAGCCACCCGCTACCGCAATCTCCCTCAACACGGAAAAGGTCAGCCTCACCCCGTGAATCAATTCCTGTCACACAGCGGCACGTCTCTTCCGGTCAGAGAGTAAATCTTCACAGAGATAAGCAACCACCCGTGTTAACTCTCCTCCCGTGGTTCTGGCCTTTGTTAGTAAAATCTTCAACAGCTGTTCTTCCATATGGCTCAGGCACGAATTCCTCCTGAGGTGTAAAGACCTCCCAGAACACAGAGCCTGGATGCAGTGAGTGCGGGGCTCCAAGGAGCTGGGATTTTGGTTTATTAAGCATAAGCTCAAGTCCTCTGAAAGGAAGAAAATTTTAATTAACCACCTATCTGTACTTAATGGGCAGCATGACTTCAATGATGCTTTGTCGGGTGTATAAAATCTCGTAGAAAATCTTCTAGCAAACTTTTTAGAATCCTGTAAGTGGGCAATATCCAATGTGGTATAACACATTACCTCCAATTTCCTATGTCAAAACAGTCTAGAAGTCACTGGACTCGAGACACCTGCCATCCGAGCTCTGATTCTGTAGCCAGAGGATGAATGCTTACGTAACTGTGCGGCTGTCAAGACCCAGGATGAAAGAAGTTAGCTGTCTCAAAGAATTCCTAAACTAGTGGGAGGGGGAAAGATACACGAACAAGTCATTGAAATGCAAATCCCAAGTGTAATAACTAACGTTTCCCCAAAGGGCAGTGGGGGCGTAGCAGCCACTGACTTCCCCGGGGGAATTGGGACAATGCCACCAAAGACGCCATCCCCAGGAGCTTGTCAATGTGACACAGGGGTAGGGTTGAGGCTTGGCTCAGTTTTACTCTGGTCAGCAAGCCTCCGCATTCTAAAAACAGCTTTTCAAGACACAATTCATATACCACACACCGCAACTACGGTAGCTAGTTCCACGTCAGCTTGACACACGCTACCGTGAAGAGGGCTTTGTGAAGAGGGAACCTCAGCTGAGAAAAGGCCTCCACCATATTGTCCTAAGGACAAGCCTGTGGGGCATTTTCTTGATTGATGGTGGATGGGGGCGGGCCCAGCTCACTGTGGGCGGTGCCATCCCTGGGCTGGTGGTCCTGGGTTCTCTAAGAAAGCAGGCTGAGCGGGCCATGGCAAGCAAGCCAATTAGCAGCACCCGTCCAAGGTCTCTGCATCAGTTCCTGCCTCCAGGGTCCGGCCTTGCTTGAGTTCCTGTCCTGACCGCTCTCCGAGATGAACCCAGCAGTGAGATTTTGAACATCTCAAAATGGACAGCAGGTGTTCTTATACATTTTTGAAACCGACTTACATGGTTTTGAACAAAAGCAACAACTAGCTTGTGGGGAGAAGTCTCAAGCAA
The DNA here is from genome assembly GCF_004664715.2 of Peromyscus leucopus. Taxonomy (NCBI): domain Eukaryota; kingdom Metazoa; phylum Chordata; class Mammalia; order Rodentia; family Cricetidae; genus Peromyscus; species Peromyscus leucopus. Next base: position 11,269,929 of record NC_051078.1, read on the forward strand.
AATCCTTACCAACTGGCTGAATTTCAGTGGTAATAAAAAAAATTGGTGTTTACATAGACTCAAAAAGTTGAGGGAAAAAAATTAAGCAATTTTGTTAAAAGCTGTTAAAGGTTTTATTTCACACTTGCTGCAAACAAGTATGAAGAAATTGAAGGATTTAGTTTTGGAAAGAATGTTTTTTGGGTGGAAGAGACAATCTTTAGATTCAGTTAGATAATCTTTTGGGCAGGGACTAGATGTTATTTTTTTAAAAGCTATTATGCTTACATGCCTTGGATCTGGTTTATTTCTATTGTGATTTGATAGGACCTGGAGTCACCTGGGAAGAGGAAACCTCAATTGAAGGATTGGCTGGATCAGACTGACTTGTGGCCATGTCAAGATCGTTTTGATTAATGATTGGTGTGGGAGGACCCGGCCCACTGTGGGTGACTCCATCCATAGGCAAGTAGACCTGGGCTGTGTAAGAGAGTTAGCTGAACATGAACCAGAGTGCAAGGCAAGAAGCAATACTTTCCTATGATTTTTGCTCAGATGACTGCAGTGAGCATAAGTCTTTGGTGGAAAGGCTTAATGACACTAATTGGCTTGATTACTAAATGCTTTCTTTCTTCTCCAGGAAGTACAGAAGTACAGAGAAGTAGTGTGGCTAAGAGGAGACAGAAATTGAGTCAGGAACATAAACCATTTCCAAGAACATACCACTGGGATCCTGTAGTGAATTCGACACAAGGCTTTAAGGTCAGTGAGTAATAAGTTGGAACAGACTTTAAAGGAAAATGATGGAAAATTAAAGGATTTAAAAACTGGGACTAGTGTGCAGCTTAAGGGAAATGGTTGAACAGAATAGAGCAGGATGAGGTCATGTGGAAAAATGAGCTGAGGAATTACCACTTCAGGAGTGGTCTTTGCACAAGCAGGACACATCACCATGAAGCTTCTTCTTCTTCTTCTTCTTCTTCTTCTTCTTTTTTTTTCCAGTGGTCATTGGCAGCAAAAGAGATCGGTTTTCCGTGGATCAGTTCTAGCTAGATCACGGATCACAGAACAGAGTACACACTCCTCGTACACTGTTAACATAAAAGATAAGTTTAAGAGACTGGCTGGGAAGAGGGCTCCATCAGTAAAGCCCTTACCCTGGAAGCATGAGGACCTGAGTTTGCAGCTCCGGGATCTGAGCAAAGAGCTGGGCATGGTGGTACTGGCTGGTCAATCCCGTGATGGCAGGTGGGAGACAGAGATAGGTAGATCCTGGGGTTTTGGGTCAGACAATGTGGCCCACTTGGTGAAGCGCAGGCCAACGAGAGACCCTGCTGCAAACAAAAGGTGGAAGACACCTGAGGGATGACATCTCAGGCTGTCCTCTGACCCCCACACCCGTGTGCATCCCTGTTTGTGGGAACATACACATATACATGTGTGTACACCCACATACTCATACATTCACAAAGAGAGGCCAACCTTCTGTCTGAGCTACTGTGATTTAGTTTTCTGGGTGCTGAGTACATAGGTGTGATTTCTTCAGTAATTAGGAAGTATTTGAGTTTTCGGCTATGGTAAGGATAATAGTACCTGGTTTTCTACTGATCTGATAGAACTAGAGTCTTTGGTTAAAGCAGTGGTTCCCAACTCTAATGCCGCAACCTTTTAATACAGCTCCTCATGTTGTAGTGACCCCATCTTAGGGTTTCTGTTGCTGTGACGAGACGCCATGACCAAAAATCACGGTGGGGAGGAAAGGGTTTCTTTGGCTTACACTTCAGCATTGCTGTTCATCATTGAAGAAAGTCAGGACAGGAACTCAATACAGGGCAGGATCCTGGAGGCAGGAGCTGATGCAGAGGCCATGGAGGGGTGCTGCTCACTGGCTTGCTTCCCCTGGCTTGCTCAGCCTGCTTTCTTATAGAACCCAGGACCAGCAGCCCAAAGGTTGGCCCCACCCACCATGGACTAGGCCTTCCCTCATTGATCACTAATTGAGAAAATGCCTTACAACTGGATTTCATGGAGGCATTTCCTCAACTGGGGCTCCTTCCTCTCTGATGACTCTAGCTTGTGTCAAGTTGACACACACACACAAAAAAAACCCAGCCAATACACCCCCAACCATAAAATGATTTCATTGCTACTTCATAACTGTAATTTTGCTACTGTCATGAATTGTAATGTAAACATCTGATATGCAGGAGATTTGATATCCGTTTCCCCAGGTTGAGAAAAACTGGGTTAGATAGAGTGCCTTGACTTAAATACAAAGTAAGATTTTTTTTGTTGTTATTGGTGGCCATTACAATTAAGTGAGTTTATCAAAATGACTTTAGAAACACCAAGGAGTATCCTCTCAGGCTATGGAAATGGCTCAGTTAGTCAGGTGCCCTCTGTGTAAGCATGAGGACCTGGGCTTGGATCTCTAGCTCCTACTTAGAAGCTGGACCTGGCGGTATCCATGCCTAACCCTAAGGCTGAGGGGCTAGAGACAAGCGGGGCACCAGGGCTTACTGGCCAGCTAGTCTAGACAATTGGTGAGCTCCAAGCTTAGTGGAGGGCCTCGTGTCAAAAAAATCAGATGGAGACATCCAGCTCCACCCCTGGCTTCCACACACACCCCTGCGTGCTCAGGGGCACATACATGAGCACACACATCAAAGGAGTATGTTTCTTATTTACCTCAGAGAAAAAGCTAACAGAGAGTGGCCTGTCATGTTGTCCTCCAGAATTTGTGCATGGGCTTTTGTCGAAGCAGAATGGGATGTGGGTAGACACTGCTTTCTCTCTCTCTCTCTCTCTCTCTCTCTCTCTCTCTCTCTCTCTCTTTTTTTTTTTTTTTTTTTTTTTTTTTTTGTTTTTTGAGACAGGTTTTCTCTGTGTAGCTTTGCGCCTTTCCTAGAACTCGCTCTGTAGACCAGGCTGGCCTCGAACTCACAGAGATCCGCCTGCCTCTGCCTCCAGAGTGCTGGTGCTGGGACTAAAGGCGTGCACCACCACTGCCCAGCTCGACACTGCTTTCTTGGTGTGTGTGTGTGTGTGTGTGTGTTGGGAATGAACCCAGAGTCACACATGTGTTAGGTAAGCATCCATCCACTGGTTCCAACTCCACTGCTTTTCTTGTTTCCTGACATGAAATCAATCATGGCTGACAGACCTCTCTCTGAGAGTCCTTAGGGGACAGAACTGAGGTGGATATGTCCAGAAGGTCATTGTATTTTGCCCTATTTGGAAACTAATTGCTGCATGACTAGCTAGTGCTCTTGAGTTGTTCATACTTGGTTTCAATAGCCAACGGCATAGAATGGATTTGAGTGAAAATTAAAGATTAGGCTCCTCTGTGTTTCATCTTCCAGATGCATAACTGTAGATGATGCTTCTTTACCTATCCTCCCAGGAATGATCCCTTTGTACCAGCACATGTGCATGACTGTATTATTTATATTTTTCAACTTTTATTTTTCATTTAAAATATCTGGAAATCTACCATGCATTCTCCTACTTGGTTATTAATATCAGCAGTGTCTGTCTGGGTGTCCAGCAGTGTCTGTCTGGGTGTCCCCGCTCTGTGGTTGTGCCACTTGTTATTCAAACAGCCTCCTACTGTGGGATGTTTAGGTGTAGTGGTAGATGAGGCGAGGCATATGGAAACAGTCGTTCCTACATCTTTCTGATGGGGACAGTTCTGACCTTGTATAAGACAATAGTGTCCTCAACCGAATCTGTTAGTGTCACGGGAGTCTCCTGACAGCAGGGGTGTCATAACTCTGATACTGCACGGACACATCATCATTTTTTTTTTCCAGTTAGAGAGGCTCGGTATATGTGAACATGACGGTTGTTTGTTTTGAATCACTGTTGTTGTGAAATTAGCTCCAGTCACCGTTCATTTGCTTGATTCTTTCTTTGACAAGAGCAGTGAGTTTGTGTGGTAGAATTCTGGGTCAGAAATCAGAGGGTGAGGGATGTCTTTGAGGATGGGGAGCAGTGATATTTTCATACTGTGTGTTGTGCAGACTCCAGCATCTCTCACAGCGGCAGACACAATCTTCGCAGTTCATTATCCCTCTTTTTCCCCTATGGCAACTCCTGGGTACCTTCTCCAACTCTCTGCTTCTGGCGTTTGAGGCCAGAGGTCAGTTTCCTGTCTGTGTTTGTAGTCATCTGGATGCCATTTCCATTTGCATTCTGCTCTGATTATTCCATCATGGCTGGGTTAAAGGAGAAGAATGAGTGAAAGCAGTCCCCCCCATGGGGGGCAGGTTCACTCAGGTCACTCGTAAATTTATTCCATTGCCTCTTGATATCCAAGGTGGAAAAATTGAGGTCGCACATCACAGGCGGTTGGGAAATAGAACTATAAATTATTTTTAAAGCAATTCTGCTTTGTTGAAAACATGATACAGCATAGCTCTGAGCATCGAGAGCCTTAACCATCAGATGTGGACACTGCTCATCAGAATGGATGCCAGTGTTAAAACGACTGCCATGACCATCCTGGGTGCACCAATTGGAGACCAGCTGGGGACCAGGAGATGGAACTCTTCTTTTGTCCGCAGGAAGTAAATTGTGAACTGTCTGGACTCAGTCTCGTGAGTTCTTATCTCTCCCCGCCAGGTTGTGAGAACCAATCTCCCAAAAATTCTTCTTTGATGAAACCATTACGGGGCATCTATTTGTCATAAGCATAAAGTTCTGAGCTTGGATGTGCCCATGACATGCGGTAACTCTTTGGAATATGAATGTCAGAGCCCCGTTCTGACAGCATGAGACATAATAGAAATCTGTATTAGTTATTTTTGTTGTTGGTATAACCAAATGGCTGATAAAAGCAACATGGGCCAGGAAGGGTTTGTTTGGGATCACAGTTTGAAAGGCTATGGCAGTCAGGGAGGGGTGTGGCTGTGATGTAAGGCAGCTTCTTCCCCTCCATCTATGACCAGTGTCTTAGTTTGGCTTTTCATTGCTGTGAAGAGACACCATGACCACGACAACTCTTATGAAGAAAACATTTAATTGAAGGGGCTCACAGTTTCAGAGGATCAGCCAATTATGGTCATGGCGGGGAGCATGGCGGCGTGCAGGCCGAGGTGGTGCTGGAGCTCAGGGTTCTACATCTCACAGGCAACAGGAGATTAACTGACACACTGGGCGATATCCTGAGTATATGAAACCTCAAAGCCCACCCCCGCAGTGACACACTTCCGACAGAAGGCGTGGCCCAGATGAAAGGTGTGCCTTCCTCCCCACCCCCAGCCTCAAGGTCTGGATTAAAGACATGCCATCCAGCCTCCTCCAGCAGGAGCACACTTCCCCCAACAAGGCCACACCTCCTAATAGTGCCACTCCCTAGGAGCCAAACACATTCAAACTACCACAACCAGGAAGTAGAAAGGGCTGAATGCTGGTATTCAGTGTGCTTCATCCCACCCTTTTATTCCGTCAAGGACAAAACAGTGTATGTAGTACATGGCATGGTGCCACTCACGTTCAGGGTCAGCTAAGCCTCTCTGGGCACAGCCTCTGAAGCGTCTGTCTCCTATGTGACTCCCAATCCAGCCCACTCGTGCAGGAAGAGCAAACATCACAGGAATCTTTCACCGTCTGTCATTGAGAAGTCTAGGACATGCTGGCCTTGGGTACACTGGGATTCAGGCGTAGGGTTTTGTTAAAACTCTTCAGGGCTCGCCTGTTCTTTATTTTCCAGCCTCATCCTTTTCCATGGGAGATGGTCTTTCCCTAGTTTTGTGGACTGCACCCATCACAGGGATGTGCAGGGTCCACACCCACAAGGAGGTCCTGACATGGAGGAGGGCCCAAAGCACAGACCCTGGAACATGCCCAACCAGAGTATTCGAGCCAGGCTTTGATTAGCAGGACCTCTCAAATGATTTCCAAACAGCATTCAATCCTTTTTGTGCCTGAGAGTCAGGACTGCTTGCTACGGAGCATCAGTAGATAATGGACTCATGGCCCATTACTAACTTCCCTGGGCTCTCCTGTATTTTGTGAACCCATCAGAAGCTTGCAATGCATAGAATTTACTTTTCTACTCCTTGGTTGTCTTTACTACTTGGTCAGTAAGTACTTTGGGGAAGAATAATTACCCTCCAGTTCTCTCTTGATCTCTCCGTTTCTTGCTTCAGAGAAATATCTTAAGTGATTGCTCCTGGTGTCACGCCCATTTTATTTAACTCTGGACTCTTCCCTCTCTACTGAGATTTGTCCTGAAACTGTCACCACCAATACCTGTGACAGTCCACACCTCCCCTTTCCTCCTGGGGCATCCCTTCATCGATAGGTAAGGGCGCCTATTCTCGGTCCCTTTTCTCTTCTGGCTTGGTTTTCTTGCTGTCTCTCCAGCTGCTTCTGGAAGTCTCGCTCAGCTGGTCCTCTGTCCTGTTCTCATGATAAGCAATGGAAGGCTGTGAGCTTAACGTTTTCTACACCTTCCTGCTTGTCCCCATATTCCTTGCTGGCCCCCTTTACTCTTACTGTCTCAAATACCGTTTGTGTATTTGTAACGCCTCACACACACACACACACACACACACACACACACCCCTTTTTTTTCCAGCATAGGATCCAGTCTGGCTACCTGATATCTCCCATGAGTGTCCAAACAGTATTTCAAACCTAACATACTCGAAGCAACTTCTTTTCTATGCCCACTTTCCACTCTGGTTGAGGTCGGTAGACGGTACGTCAGGTAAGTAACCCCACCGTCCCCATCAAGGCGTTCAGGACAAGGATGGAAGCACTGGTCACATGTCTTCCATTTCCTCTACTCCTACACCAGCCCCTCTGTGAGTGTGAACAATTTCTACCTTCCAAGGGGCTTACTCTTCATCTCTGCCTCTCACTGTCCAGGTCTATGCGGACTTCTTCCTGTTCCTCCATCCACACGACCACCCTAATCTAAGGCACCACCACCTCTTGCCGGGAAGGCCACGACAAGTTCTGTATGACTTTCCTTTCTCATCTCTTGATTATCCTTTCTCTCCAGAGAAGACAATGGTTAAAGTACAGACCCGGCTGTGGTTGTGATGCACTCCTGAGTTAATTCCTAGGCCAGTTTGGATCTGAAATGTCCCCTAATGCATTCAAGGCTTGGTCCTCAGCCTCTTGCATTCTGTTGGAAAACCACGGAGGGGGAGAGGAAGAGGTGAGATCACTGAGGGTGTGCCCTTGCAGGGGAAATCAGGACACCCCATGCTCCCTCCCCTTCTATTTCTTTGGCACCCAGCCTCTGTGAGGTGAGCCCCTTCTTTTGCTATGCATTGCCACCGAGATGTACTGCCTCGGTAGAGGTCCCCAGACAGGTGGCCAACTTACCACTGAGTGGAAACAAACCTTTCTCATGTGTAAGGTGATTTATCAGTATTTTTTGATTGTTAGATTATGGTGATTACTGATTATGATCACCAGATGTTGTCATAGTGACAGCACGCCATTTAACACAAGCCTCCACTGTCTTACGGCCAAACTCATAATCCTGTCCACAGCCCTCGTTCTTTCTTGGTGAATATTCACTCTGCGCCCCCATGGCTTACCTTGCTTTAATCATCTTCACTGTGAAGGCTCTGGATACCTTAAGCTTCTCTGCCCTGCTCAGCACTTGTTTTTAACCACAGGCCCTGTCCCCACTTTGCTCTGTGCGAAATGGGCTTTCTAGACGTCTGCATGGCGCTTTCTCTTCATCTCTGTCCATCCCCATTCGCCTCGCCAGGCAGGCTAATCCTAGACCACTTGGCGTCTGTCCGTTTACACCTCTCGCTCCCTCTTTTCACCTTTGATAATGTTTTCACCTGATGGTCTGGATACAGCAGATAGGAACTAAGAGCTGGGCCTGTCTCTTTTTTTCCTGTGGAACCCTAGTCCAAATCTTTCATTTGAAGTGGTTGAGTTAACCATAGTTGTTAACTCAAAACCAGAGGAGAAATGTTGAACGAATGTGGTGGTAGGGGGGTGAACATGACATCTTTTAAAAATAGTGCTCACAGAGGCTGAAGCAATGGCTCGGCCGTTAAGAGCCCTGGCTGCTCTTCCAGAGAAGTGGGTCACAGTCTAAGCACCCACATGGCAGCTCACCACCATCTGTAACTCCAGTTCCAGGGAGGTCAACGCCCTCTTGTGGCCTCTGTGGGCACCAGGCATGCACAGGGCACACAGACATACATGCAGGTTAAACATCCACATAACAATTAAAGAAAAGTAAAAAAGAGTACTTTCAGTTCAAACCTGGAAATGAAACTTTAATAATCTTCTATATAACCCATGTCTTTGAAGATAAAACATGATCAAGAGAGTCGTCTTTTGAGAAATATCACAAACAAGCCTTGGACGCCCGCCCCCTCCAGCCTCCTTAGTACTAAATGCTGGATTACACGTCTCCACTGTACTAGGGAAAGTCTTGTTCTGAACATCCACAAGGATGAAGAGGAGGCGTGCGGATCCTCATTAACCTCCCCACTAGCTTTAGATGAAGAATTGATAGCACATAGATGCGAAATTCTCAAAAACAAATAGTGATTTGATTTGGAGGTCCACCATCGATTCTATAATCAGTCACGGTCTTCTTGCTTTTTCTCTCCATAATCCTTTTGGAATGGCTGCAATGGAATGTTTAGATTGTTCAAGCAAATGTGATATGAATGAAACCTCACTGGGAACTGTTCAAAGTAGTGATAGTCATGTTGTCCATCCTCTTGGGAGCAGCCATCAGGTGGAGAAGAAAATTCCTTGTGCTCAAAAGTGAAGTTGCTGGGGATCAATTCCGACCTGGATTAAATATAATTTACTTCTTAAGCAAGTTGGAAACGAGGAAGTCATGGAGTAAACACATGCTGGAAAGTGAGGGTTGAAATAGCCGAGCCATGTCCACGTCCACACTGTGGAATCCTTGAGAGCAACAGAAGGCAATGCTGTTGATTATGGCTCTGAAAATAGAGTTAAAAGCCAACTAAATTATCTTCCATTTCTTCAATGAAAGCATTTCATGGAACTGACTATGCCTACTTAAAACAGAGGGTCAGTAAGCAAGTCCACTTCAACCCTCCTGACTTATCCCTGCAACATGCTCCATGGCATTATTAACTGGAGTAAGAGAAATTGCGGGTCCCATTGAACTTCAGCAGGCAGTGACCCAAGAGCTGACAGAGCTGGCCAGTGCTACTCATAATTAGGCATCGGCTCTATCCTAGCAAAGTCACACACTGGCTCGCCAGTGATGTCCTGCTCTGCTTTTTTCCCCATGGTGATAACCTTTGGAAGCCTTCCCTTCCTGTTGGAGAATTAAATTCATCTCCCTGGGCATGCGCCCATTAGTGAAAGTAGGCATCAGTCAGTTAGTCACGATATTTTTCCGAAGGACAGATGCACCCCAGTCATCCTCTATAATTAAGTACCTGTTACGGACAGTTGGAGAAACTGGCTATGACAGATGAGCCGGTGACGTGGACTCGACTGAGCAGCCCTCTTGGCAAACTGCTTATGTCAAGAGTTTGCCAAAAGGGATGGAGATGGATGATAGCATCATTTGTTTTTCCATTACATACAGGAAAAAAAAATCCCTGGTTCTATATCTGGGTTTGTAACCACGGTTTCCAAAAAGCAAATGCATTTTAATAAAAACATTAACTATTTTCTTCTCCCAGCAGAGATGACTTTTCTGCATATTCTGAGGGAATAAATACATCTATCCGTGTTCATTTCAGAAAAGAAACACCATCTCAACCAAGAATTTAGTCCGGGCTTTCTGGATTGAAGTTTCTATCTGCTTCTCTGCCAGCTTGGGCCCCTCTGATTGGAAGCTTGCTGTGGGGAAAGGTAGGGTGACCACTGCTTCTTTCCATCTTGGTCTATCCCAGTTTGTTGGGATTCTAACCTTTGCAGGGCAGGAATTTGGGGGTGGGGGTGAAGGGAAGGGAGTGGAGGAAGGTGCTAGGTGAGTTAGCATCAGCTCAAGCTGCCTCTGTACTCTGCAGGCACTGGAGGAAGTTCAAGGGGACTTAGCCTTTGTGGGCTCGACTTTGCTAGCGTCTCCTGCTTCGTTCTGGGCTGGTGCATCCAGACAGAGCACAGTTTAATAAAGTACAACCTGTACCAGGCTTTTTGTTTTGGGCCACCAACCAGCTCTGAAATCATGACATGGAGATTTCTTATCAGTTATGAATGCTTGGCCTTGTTTTAGCTCTTATTTTAATTTGTTTCTCTTTATCTGTGTTTCGTCTTGGGGATTTTTACCTATCTTTCTGTATAGCTTGCTGTCTCCACATCTGGCTGGCAGCTGCCTGGCTTCTGGCCCCAAGCCTGTCCCCTCTTTCTCCTCATTCTCTTCTCCTTCCTCTCTCAAGCTTAGATTTCTCCTCCTACTTATTCTCTCTGCCCGCCAGCCCTGCCTATCCCTCTCCTGCCTAGCTATTGGCCTTTCAGCTTTTTATTAGACCAATCAGGTGCCTTAGGCAGGCAAGGGGAAACACATCTTTACATAGTTAAACAAATGCAGCATAAACAAATGTAACACATCTTTACCTAGTTAAAATAATATTCCACAACAACCACCCATGGACCACAACCAGCCTATCACCCGCTTCTGTAAATAGTTTTACTGGAATATAGACACGTTTATTGTTTGTTTACAGAGTGTCATGACCGCTTTCAAGCCCCAAAGTTGGAGTTGAATTGTTATATAGACCACATAGCCTACCGAGACTCAAATGTTTACAGTTTGGTCCTTTATAGAAAAAAAAAAAGATACCAATCCCTCCTTTGGAGTTTGGGTAATCATTTTTCAATTCTTTCAGGAAGCAGCAGGCATTCAGCTCCCCACTTCCTCCTCCTCCCTCTCCCTTTCCCCCTCCTCTTCCCTCTCCCCGTCCTCCTTCCCCTCCTCCTTCCCCTTCCCTTCTCCTCTTTCTCCTAGTCTGCTTTCGCCCAGGCTGGACTTGAACTTGCTGTGGAGCTAAGAGTGACCTAGGACTTCTGACTCATCTCCATCTCCTGACCGCTGAGATTCCTAGCACCCTCCATCATGCCTGGTTTATAAACAATAGTAGAGAGAGAAAGAGCCTGGAGTCTGGCATACTCTAGGCAAGCACTCTACCAGCTGAGCTTCCGCTCCAGCCCTCTCTCTAACTTCTTACTAGGTTCCTTCTAACTATCCAGACAGCGCCGAGGGTGACCCAAGGCTGGCTTTCTTCCGTGGCCCACTGCCATGAAAAGACAGCATTCCTGCAGCCTTGAAACTTACTGTGCAAGTACAGACCACCTACTCACAGATTCCCGTCAGGCTCAAGCAGAGGTGCAATCGTAGCTTAGCGACAGTCCTTGGGAAACTCCTTCCTAGCATCCAACTGTATGCGTCTTGAGTCTGACCAAGCATCTACCACCGCACGCACGTTCCGTCTTACTGTTTCCTTTGGAAAGCCTGTGGACATGGGGTGTGGAAAGCCTGTGGACATGGGGTGTTCCATATTCATTCGGGCTAGACTGTGGTTCCCTCTGCTCAGACTTAAAAGCTAGCGTCTTATAAATTTACATGACCGGGCAAACGGATACTGGCTGTTTAGCGATATTGAAACAGCGTGCTAAGGATCTCAGCGCTCACAGATATTGTCCCATCATGATTTAACTGTCTGTCATTTAGGATTTTTTTTTTCTTTTTCTTTCAGTTCCTTTGTGGAACACTGTAACACTATGCTCAGGGCATGAGCTTGCTTTTGCTCTCTTAAACTCCCAATAGCTGTGATTACCGGAAGAGGCAGTGCAAGACTGGGAGGGGGCGGAGCTCCCAAGGCCACACCCCCTCCCCAAGTTTTTATAGGCAGTTACTCAGTTGCTGGTTGCTGGGGAGAGATATTTTTTTCTTCACTGGTGTAGCTGACTGCAAGTCACTAAGCTGCTCTGAGTAACCCCTCACCCACAGTCCTATAAACAACTTCAGGTAAACTCATTTCAAACGAGCTAGGCTAGAGTGGGATTGTTTCCTTGATCTGTCTTTGGTGCCCAATTTGGGGGTGAATAGACGCCTTTTTTTTTGTCTTCCCAGGAAATGTTCATACCAGTGTTTATTCCAATGTAGCAGCTTTTTTTGTTTGTTTGTTTTTTGTTTTTCAAGACAGGGTTTCTCTGTGTAGCTTTGCACCTTTCCTGGAACTCACTTGGTAGCCCAGGCTGGCCTTGAACTCACAGAGATCCACCTGCCTCTGCCTCCCGAGTGCTGGGATTAAAGGTGAGCGCCACCACCGCCTGGCTCCAATGTAGCAGCTTTTATTGGTCAAAGTTTTAAATTAACTAAGGTACTGGGGGTTGCACCTAGGATTTTTGCACTTGTTAGGTAAGTGGTGTAGCACTGAGCTATATCCCTAGCTCTTCTTTTCTGTTTTTCAAACGTTCTCACTACAGTATCACTAAGTTACCTGGGTTGTCCTTGAACTTGAGACGCTGCGGTGTCAGCCCTCATGTGGTGGGGGTTACAGCCCAGTGTTGTCAGGCTTGCCTATAAGCAAGCCTTACATGAAAAAATAGCAGAATTAGCAAAATGTTTTCAATTCTAAACCCTTTTCAACTTAGTTTATAATTTTAAAAACTTCTTTTTAGATTAGCATTTGCTATTCTGTGGAACATATTACAAAGAAATAATTTCCTGTAAACATTTTATTATTTTGAAGATGATGGTAACTCATAATATTCAGCCATATTATCTTTCTAATTTAATAAAGTAAGATCTTTCAAATCTTTTATACTCTTATATAAAATTACAATGTGATAAATATTTTAAAGTGATCTTTGTTTAAGGAGCAATTTAAGATATAGATTGAAATCAGGCGATGGTGGTACAGGACTTTAATCCCAGCCCTCAGGAGGCAGAGGCAGGTGATCTCTGTGAGTTTGACGCAAGCCTGGTCCACAAAGTGAGTTCTAGGACAGCCAGGGTTGTTACACAGAGAAACCCTGTCTGAAAACAACAAGAACAAGAACAAAGATACAGATTGAAACTTAAACACTTGAAATCAAATAGTTAAATTTTTCTTTCAATTTGTGAGGTACATATTCTTAACATTTAAGATGTTAAAAATTAAAAAAAAAATGGTGGTACAGATGAAACCAGAGTTTTGTACATGCTGGGTAAGTGCTCCAATATGGAACCACGTCCCCAGCTCAACTTGTCAGCTTTACAATAAATAGATCACTTCCCTCTGTATCAGCTACTTTTCTGTTGCTGGCATGAAGTACATTGACTAAAAGCAAGAGACAGACCAGATCATTTACCTTGGCTAGCAGTTCCCCGGGGGAGCATCTATGGTGGTGGGGGAGGCGTGGCAGCGGGTGGCTAGAGCAGGAAGCCAGCCACTCTCCTCCCCCCACTCCCATTCGAGAAGCAGAGAAAGCAAATGGGAAGTGGGGGAGGCTATAAACCCGCAAAGCCTGCCCAGAGTGCCTTACCTCCTCCAGCAAGACCCAAGTTCTAAACATCCCTCAACCTCCCCCAACAGCCCCACCAACTGGGGACCAAGTGTCCAGATACATGAGACTATGGGGGACACTTTTTATTCAAACCACCACACCCTTCTTTAAACTGTGTTGTAGAAGGGTACTATCAGCCTGTTCTGCATCCGAATTTCAGAGGGGCTCCAAACATGGAGACCACCACAGCTACTGTTTTTATCTTTGTTCCCTTTGAATGTTTTGCCTGTTTGGTCTTATGGTGGTTTGAATGAAAATGGCCCCTATGGGCTCACAGAGAGTGGCATTATTAGGAGGCGTGGCCTTGTTGGAGTGGGTGTGGCTTTGCTGGAGGAAGTGCATCATTGTGGGGTGGGCTTTGAGGTCTCAGATGCTCAAGCCAGGCCTAGTGTGGCATTCACTTCCTGCTGCCTGTGGATCCAGAGGTAGAACTCCTAGCTCCTCTCCAGCATCCTGTCTCCCTCCACATGGCCATGCTTCCTGCCATGATGATAATAGACTAAATCTCTGAAACTGGAAGCCAGCCTCAATTAAATGTTTTCCTTTACAAGAGGAAAGTGTGGTTATGATGTCTCTTCATATGTGGGAGCCCGTTCTCCGGTTCCTCGTGGCTTTACCCAGCAGGTCCGAATAGAGGATGATCAGGACCACGGGCCTGAGTGCAGGTGTCTGAGATGGTCTGCACTTGGCTGTGCTGGGGGAGGAGGTCTTTTGCTCCACCCCTTGGCGTCTCTATAAAAACCCTGGGGCAGAGACAGTCAAGGCCTGTTGGAAAAGGTTCCAGGCCCTCTCGAGGCTATCCTTTATTTTCTATCTGTTTATCTCCACAAGATTCTCTGCAGTAAATCTTTCTATCTAATATTTCCTGCTGCTCATACTCAAGAAAACTCTGGGGAGCTGTGGGGGTGGTGGGTAAACGCCCCGCATTCATAGTAATAGGAACCCTAAGACAGGTCTTTTTTTTTTTTTTTTTTTTTTTTTAAGATTTATTTATTTATTATGTATCCAGCATGTATGACTGCAGGCCAGAAGAGGGCACCAGATCTCATTACAGATGGCTGTGAGCCACCATGTGGTTGCGGGGAATTGAACTCAGGACCTTTGGAAGAGCAGTCAGTGCTCTTAACCTCTGAGCCATCTCTCCAGCCCCCCCCCCTTTTTTTAAAGATTTATTTATCTATTATGTATACAGCATATGTGACTGCAGGCCAGAAGAGGGCACCAGGTCTCATTACAGATGGTTGTAAGCCACCATGTGGTTGCTAGGAATTGAACTCAAGACCTCTGGAAGAGCAGTCAGTGCTCTTAACCTCTGAGCCATCTCTCCAGCCCTAAGACAGGTCTTAAAGGCATTTAATTTATGACATTTAAATTAAAAGAGTAACAGAATGGATAGAAACAATAACCTGTTATGTGTTGTGGGATATTTGCACACTGTATGAAGATGTATCTGCTGTGATTGGCATAATAAAAAGCTGAATGGCCAACAGCTAGGCAGGAGGTATAGGTCAGATTTTTAGGGAGAGAAACAAAGAGGAGGAGATAATCAAGGCACGGAGCCTTTTTGGATCTTGGAAAAACAGAGAGGAGGGTCAGCTGGGCTTTGTCTCCATTGCGTTTAGGATCTACCGGGTTCATACCCCACTATCTGACTCCTGAGTATTTATTAATAATAGAATAATTTAGATAATCATTACAATTATGGCTGCTGTAAAGATTGATCAAAATAATCCGCAAGGTGTTTGGCTGGGGTTGAACAAAATGCTCACACAATGTAAGATACCCATCCCCCTTTCCTTCCTTGGCCAGGCACACCTCTCAGGGCTGTCAAGAGGCCTTTCGGCTCGCATGGGGAGAAGAGACACTTGATGTATAACTTGGCGTTCTACAGGAGAGACAGGCAACATCACAGTGTATGGCTGTCAAACGGAACTGTTGGAGTCAAAAGATTAACTGCTCTTGGTGGTGGGTCTGAGATCTGAGAGCTGACCCTCAGCAATGTATGTTTATAGCAGATAAGCCGCTCCAGCCCGCATGCCGTCCAGCACTTACCTTGAGCGTGTTCCTTGTCACAGGAAACAGAAGGACACCCCTAGTGAAAACTTCAACTTCTCTGTCTCACCGTGTACTTATGCGCCTGTCATTGTATTTGGCACCTTGTTTGACTCAGAGAAATGTTAACGGATTACTGTCGGTTATTATACATGAAATCAGTTCATTTTAGGCAGACATAATGTGTCACATCCGTCTCCCTAAAGATCACACAGGGACAGAGGAGCCCAGCTGAAATCTGAGCATGCGTGAGAATGTGGCTTTTTACTGTGAAATGTAACGAGAAGAGTAGGCAATAAAACTAAAAGAAAATAAGCACAGCCAACTGTGGAGGCCCAAATTACTCAGGGTCCCAGAATCTGAGCTTGCTTTACCCAGCAGGGCTGCATAAGGGGATGATTTGACCACGGGTGTAGTTACCAGGTGTTTGGAAGGGTCTGCACTTGGCTGTGCAGTGTGCTTTGATCTAGCAAGGAGGAGGTCTTTTGCCCCATACCTTGGCATGTTATAAGAAGCCTTTTCAATAAATCTTCAAGGCTGTTGGGTATTGATCTAGGCCCTATCCTGTGTTTCTTTTTTTTTTCTCATCATCTAGCTCTTTTTCTATCTAATAGTTTCTTATCCCTCTCTCATAAGAACCCTTCAAAAGATGGGAGCTGGCTACCCCCAGCCACCAACAGCCTAAGGACATTTTTGTATCTCCAGATTTTTTTTCCAGATAGCAAAAGAACAAACCCTAATAAAGCCGTGCCTGCTAGCTAGGCCTTAACCTATCTCAATTTACAATATAAATAAAAAGCTGAGAATGTCTAGACAAAAACAACAGAATGCCTTTCAGTCTTACAAAGAAAAAAGCCTACCTTTAAGGAGACCTGGATGAGCTCAGAGGGCACTGTGTTAATAATACATTCTCAACCTGTGGATCATGACCCCTTGGGGGGTCAAATGACCCTTTCATAGGGGTCACCTAAGACCATTGGAAAACACAGATATTTACATCAGTATTCATAACAGTAGCAAAATTATACTTATGAAGCAGCAATGAAGATAATTTTGTGGTGGAGGGTCACCACAACATGAGGAACTGTATGAAAGGGTCACAGCATTAGGATGGTTGAGAACCACTGCATTAAGTGAAATAAGCCTGATGCAGAAACACCAACATTGCATGATCTCACTCACCCTCAAAAACCGGCAGAACAGTGGAAGTGGGAGACGTGGGTCAATAGCACAAGTTTCAATTACGAAAGATGCAAGCTCTGCAGACCAGACACACAGCATTGTGAACACAGTTAATACACTGTATCATGCACCTGAAGTTTGTTAATAGGATGGATCTTAAGTGTTCTACACACACACACACACACACACACACACACACACACACACACACACACACACTGTGGGATAATGCTTTTGTACACTTGTTTAATAAAATGCTGATTGGCCAGTAGCCAGGCAGGAAGTATAGGTGGGATAAGCAGACAAGGAGAATTCAGAAAAGAGGAAGGCTGAGTCAGGAGTCACCAGCCAGACACAGAGGAAGCAAGTTGACAAGACAGAACTGAGAAAAGGTACCAACCCACTTGGCTAAACATAGATGAGAATTATGGGTTAATCTAAGCGTAAGAGCTAGCCAGTAATAGCCTGAACTAATAACCGAGCAGTTATAAATAATATTAAGGCTCTGAATGATTATTTTATAAGTGGCTGCGGGTCCGTGGGGGCCAGGTGGGACCCAAGAAACATTCGTGCTATACATACACATACAATGGCAATTGTGGGAAGATACTGGATGTAGTAATTAGATAATTTTGGTGACTTTTTCACAATATGCATATCTAATCATCAAGTTGTATACTTCACATACATATAATTTCAACTATTGGAAAACAAAATGCTAATTTTATAACAAAATTTAACTACAATTAAAAGTATAATGTAAAGAACAAACTACTAAATTTTATGAAAGCAAATATTTCTTCATAATGATATTCTGCTAGTACAATCACATCTATTCCTGGATACTTCTGATTTAATATTAATGGAAAATGTAAGACTTTCCCTATATATCTTTTTCTTAGAAGATCTTTAAAATACAGCAGAACTAGTGAATTAAATTTGGGTAACTGTTGCCTTGCTTGCTGACCTTGACCTTGATATCCTCCCTATGCTAATTCCCTGCTGGGTTCCACCCTCCTGAGTGCTTAAGGGAAGTTCCATGTCTGTGTATCCTGCATAATGGGCATTAACAGCTTAGATGCAAGATTGTAAAACATCGATAGCGAACTTCCCCTCTGGGGTCCTCCCATTGTGCTGTAAGCCTGTATTTAAGACCTCCTCCCTCCTTCAATAAACAGCATTTGGCATTAAAAAAAAAAAAAGACTTCTATCTAGAAGTCCCTCAAAATTCAACAGTGGAGTGTGAGGGTCAGCAGAAGATGGAGTGGGGTGAGGAAGGACTAGAGAAGGACACAAGGTTACTTTGGCGAGTGACAACAATGTCTACTATATTGGCTAAGATGATGTCTCACAAATGTATCTATGTATCAAAATTTGCCAAGTTATTTGTTTTAAAGATATTCTCATTTTTTATGTCATTCTACCTCAATAAAACTGTTTAAAAGTTAAAAAAATACAGAAATCTTTAAGTGAAAAAAAATGTTAATGTAGCTGGATATAGTGGCACACACCTTTGATCCCAGCACCCAGGAGGCAGAGGCAAGCTGATCTCTGTGAGTTCAAGGCCAGCCTGGTCTACATAGTGAGTTCCAGGACAGCCAGGGCTCCATATCAAGACCTTTGTCAAAAAAAGAAAAATAAAAGATGTTAATATGTTGTGCCCAGATCGTGACCCTCAGAGAGACCACCAAAGACGAGCATGCCGGAATGCAAAAGCAAGGTTTAATTCTGGATATCCAAAAGCAATACAAGCCTAGGCAGGGACTTCGTCCAATACATCCAACGCAGTGGAGGCTGGAGGAAGCGCCCACCTGTCTGCAAGCTCAGTTTTTAAAGGGAAAAGTCACAAGGTTACATCATTTAGGGGTGCTAGTATGGATACAATTCTGATTGGCTCGCTTCTAGGGACTTCTAGAAATTACTTCTAAGGGAGTGGTTGCCCGCCACCATTTTTCATTGGCTGCCCTCAGGTGGGGGCATTTCTGTGGTCAGTTACCCTGGAAACCAGGGAGAGGACATTCCATAGTCTGGCAGGCATTACCTCGTGACTATCTTGTGACTCTGTACTTTTATACTTCCTGGTTTCTGGAATCTGAACTGACTGGTTTTAGTAACTAATGGCCTATTCCTAAAAGGAGAAATCTTAGGCCTTAGTTTTAGGGTGAAAGCATTTTGGTCTTATTTCTAAGATGGCTCATTTTGGTCTCACAAATATAGTTTTTAAAAATGTGTATTAATTTTAATTTTAATTTTGTGCAGATGAGTGTATTGCCTTCATGTATGTAAATACACGTTACAGATGGTTGTGAGTCACAAGGTGGGTGATATGTAATGAAACAGGGATCTCTGCAAAAGCAGCATATGCTCCAAAGCACCGAGTCATCCCTCCAGCCCCCGTGAGTGCAGTCTTGACACAGTAGATACCTTTAGATGATATCGCACAGTTGGGATTATAAGTGGCTCTCAAATAATGCCATGAACAAGGAGCACCCAGAGACAAGTTTAAAGATAACTGTCCAATGGCTAAATACTTGGGAGAAAAAAAACAAACACAGAAGTGCAGCATTGACCTCTTTCTAGGATGTAGATGCTGCTGCCAAAGCGAATTTTAGCCTGTCAGTACGACATCAAGTGACTCACAAAATCCTGGAATTTTAGTATTTTTTTTAAACTTTCTTTTGGTTTATTCTTTGTGTCTTCCACATCATGCATCTCGTTCCCATTCATTTCCCATCCCTGTGTATCTGTTCTCTGCCCTTGTAGCCACCCACCCCATAAAATTTAAGAGAAAAAAGAAAAAGAAAAAAAAAGGGGGGGGAATCTCATCATGGAAGCTGTAGTGTGACATAGTAAGTCACAAAGTAAACCCTTTTGTCCATGTATCTTTACTTCAGCAACATATTATATATATATATATATATATATATATATATATATATATAATTTTACAATACCATTCAGTTCTACATATCAGCCATGGGTTCCCCTATTCTCCCCCCTCCCATCCCCTCCCCTTACCCCCAACCTACCCCCCATTCCCACCTCCTCCAGGACAAGTCCTACCCGAGGACTGCGATCAACCTGGTGGACTAAGTCCAGACAGGTCCAGTCCCTTCCTCCCAGACTGAGCCAAGTGTCCCTGCATAAGCTCCAGGTTTCAAACAGCCAACTCATGCAATGAGCACAGGACTTGGTCCCACTGCCTAGTTGCCTCCCAAACTGATCAAGCCAATCAAATGTCTCACCTATTCAGAGGGCCTGATCCAGCTGGGGGCCCCTCAGCCTTTGGTTCATAGTTCATGTGTTTCCATTCATTTGGCTATTTTTTTTTCAATAATTGAGTAAAACTGAAATTTATTATAAGACACAGTCGTCCTAGGGACCTCCATGCTATATATATAGCCTCTATGGTTCTATGGGTTGTGGTCTGATTGTTCTTTATTTTATATCTAGAATCCACCTATGAGTGAGTACATACCATGACTGTCTTTCTGGGTTTGGGTTACCTCACTCAGGATGATTTTTTCTAGTTCCATCCATTTGACTGCAAATTTCATGCTTTCATTGTTTTTCTCTGCTGAGTAGTACTCCATTGTGTATATGTACCACATTTTTTTCATCCGTTCTTCTGTTGATGGGCATCTAGGTTGTTTCCAGGTTCTGGCTATTACAAATAGTGCTGCTATGAACATAGCTGAGCATGTATCTTTATGGTATGAATCAGCATTCCTTGGGTATATGCCCAAGAGTGGGATGGCTGGGTCTTGAGGTAGTTCAATTCCTAATTTTCTGAGAAACCGCCATACTGATTTCCACAGTGGTTGTACAAGTTTACATTCCCACCAACAGTGGAGGAGTGTTCCCTTTGCTCCACATCCTCTCCAACATTGGTTGTCATTGGTGTTTTTGATCTTAGCCATTCTAACAGGTGTAAGGTGGTATCTCAGAGTCGTTTTGATTTGCATTTCTCTGATGATTAAGGATGTTGAGCATTTCTTTAAATGTCTTTCAGCCATTTGTAGTTCTTGTTTTGTGAATTCTCTGTTTAGCTCTTTAGCCCATTTTTTAATTGGACTGTTCAGTGCTTTGATGTCTAGTTTCTTGAGTTCTTTATATATTGTGGAGATCAATCCTCTGTCAGATGTGGGGTTGGTGAAGATCTTTTCCCATTCTGTTGGCTGTCTTTTTGTCTTATTGACTGTGTCTTTTGCCCTGCAAAAGCTTCTCAGTTTTGAGAGGTCCCATTTATTAATTGTTGTGCTCAGGGTCTGTGCTGTCGGTGTTTTATTTAGGAAATGGTCTCCGGTGCCAATGCGTTCAACAGTGCTTCCTATTTTCTATTAAGTTTAGTGTAACTGGATTTATGTTTAGGTCTTTGATCCACTTGGACTTGAGTTTTGTCAGCAACATATTTTTGAGAGGGCTTAGCTACCAGTTCTATACACTACTTACTGCCCAGAGTTCTTGGTCTTGCTAATATCTCTGGACTCCATCATCAACATGGGTTCTGACGTAGCAAACGTGGGGTGAGGCTAGAGAATTTTCCTATTTCAGGAACCACTTGCACACTGCCTGGGGACAGGAGCATTTCCCAGTATCTTTGGTGGAATCCTAGTTGAATGTTAGCAAATGGTTTAGACTTCAGGGGATAAATGTTGAGAAATGCTTGGTCAAGCATAGTTGAGTAGGTAGGTCTTCCTTAGTGGGACTTCTCAAACTTTAATGTGTCCTGCAAAGTGAGTGGGAACAGTTGTCCCATTCCTGCTGGGACAACAAATTGTCCTGTTAATGCTCAGGCCCAAAAGATGAAATTGTGTAGTATTTGCACATAACCTACACACATCCTTTTGTATACTAAGTCATGTCTGGATGACATAACACCTTCCCCAATGTACGTACTGTGTAAAGACTTGTTATAGTGTTTTAGAAACAATGCAAGAACATGCTCAGCACATGTCCAGTGCAAACACAGTATGTTTTACATTTCTATTCTTGGTTGAATCTTTGGATGTAGGGCCCATGGACATAGAAAGTCAACTGCATCACATTTAAAAAACATATTTGTTCCTAGAACCTTTTTCTTAAAGACATGCTCTTAAAAGTAACAACCTTAGTGTTTGCACTTACCTCTGGAGGATGAAGAGTAACTATCCGTGTCATGAGATTTCCTGAAGAAGCACATCTCTACAATCCTAGTGTCTTAGTCAGGGTTTCGGTTGCTGTGATAAAACACTGTGACCAAAAGCACCTTGAGGAGGAAAGGGTTTATTTCAGCATACAGCCTCACATCACAGTCTCTTACTGAAGGGGATTAGGGCAGGGACCCAGAAGCAGGAGCTGATGTAGAGGCCGTGGAGGGGTGCTGCTTACTGGCTTGCTCTCCATGTCTTGCTCAGCCTGCTTTCTTATAGAACCCAGGAGCATCTACCCAGGGGTGGGGGCACTATCCAGAGTGAACTGGATCCTCTCCTCCAGGCCAATCTAGTGGGGCCATTTTCTCAATTGAGGCTCCCTCTTCCAAAATGACTTTAACTTGTGTGGACCTAGAATCAGCCAGGGCAACTGGGCAGGAGGTAAACAGTGTACCTCAGACCTTCCAGAAGAAAGGTTAAGCTTAGTGGGCAGGAAATGCAGCCTTTCCTTTGAACACAACCTCGGCCACCTTTCAGCCAAGCTGAGGCCAGGGAACAGATGCTGGGCTCCTTAGCGCTCCTGCAGCCTGCAGCGGGAACGAATCTCAATCTTTCTGTTTCCCAATCTTAGAGCAAGAAGGAGCCTTTGGGATTATACCTGGGGAATTTCACAACTGGAAGAGACCTAAAGAGGTCGTGTGGTCAAATCTCTTCTCTTTCAACAGAGAAGAAAATCAAGCCCACAGAGAGAGCCTAGGTTCCTGCCCCGGAGCAGGGACTCGGCCTTCTAGCATGGTACTTTCCACTCTCCACAGTATTACATTTTCTTCTCTTTCTTGGAAAAAGTTCAAAAGTCCAGCTGTGTCTGATGCCCCCTGAGTAAACAGTCAGGGGCCCAGAAAGTCCACATGTCCTAGTCAGACCCATTTCAGAATAATCCTCTTAAATTAAACTGGCTATCTGCATCCTTTGAAATTCTGATTAGCCCAGGGTGTTTGATTCTGATAACCCACTAGGGAGGGAATTATGCTCTGAGGTTCAGTGGGAGCCAGAAGCCAAGCTGGCAGCTTAGGAGCACCCGCCCCCCACCCCCCCCCTCCCATCTCCATTTTATCAGTGAAAGCTAACAACAAAGACTCAGGGGCTCCCAGTGGGAAAACACCACACAAAGTTGGCATATAAACAGCTCTGCCTCTATATGGGCATCAATAATAATTTACGATACTGCTTCATTACAGTCAAGTCTAAACATCAAATGAAAGAAACAACATGGCGGTGCGTGGCAATGGAAGGCTATAAATAAGGGCTGTCAAAGACTATTTTTTTTCCCACTCTTGGAACAACATTGTTTAATTTTCAGCGTGTACCCATCCTTTTGTGGAAACGTGAAGTAGAATCATTCTTCTTCTACGCCTTCTCAATACCCACTCCTCATCTTTGGGTAGCAGCCACAGGTGGCATATTGAGTATGATGAATCTGCTGAGCTGACAGCAAATCAAAACCAGCGACACATCTCAAGACCTACACTCTTTTCCCACTAGACACATTTATTGAGTACCAACTATATCCCAAGTATGGTGCTATGTTAAGATTTAATATGGAGTTGCTAGTACTCATATCTAGGAGATATGAGATAAAGAAAAACATCACGAATGAAGTTAATACTCTTATGTAGGAGACATAGATGGGAAAATCATCATAAAAATTCATACACAGCCATATGTGATAACCACTAAGGAAAGAAGGCATCTCATGTGGTAGATATGTCAGGCCAGGCTTTCTCATACTTGTGAAAGGACCACGTTCCTCCAGCGTTGCTACACAACTTGGATTTTATGTATGACTACCCCTGTGAGTTTGATAACATCTGAACTATTCTTCAGTCTATCCAACAAGGTGAGTCTATTGGTTAGTGCTTGGGAGTCATGATAGTATTTAAACTCTGTAAGCCTTCCTAGTTCTTATTTCTCATTTTTAGCCCTTGTCAGATTGAGAACAACTTGGGGACTGGAGGCAAATTTTGGGAAGCTCTAACTTAGATTGTCAAATTAAGAAAGCCTTCCTGAAGGAAGTAAGTGTCTTTTGCGGTTTGTGGTCTGAAGGGCAAAAAGGCAAAACCAAGATGGGAAGGAGAATTCCAGCTGCAGAGAGTCCAGAAGAAGGTCGGCATGGCTGGGGTGTGCGAGGGATGGGCTCTGACTAAGGTGAGGTGGTTGGACAATGCCGGTGTGATCTCGTCCTTCTTCATGGTAAGAGGCAGCTCTGGGGAGGGGTGACAGTGTGGCTTGGTCAGAGTCAAGGTGTTCAGATCCCTTGGGAGAAGAACAAGGCATGGGGGAAGGTTAGCACAGCACAGTGCTCCAGGGTGGGTGGCTATGGATGACCGAAATTGTCCTTGCCATGTGGAGGCTGAGAGTCCAAGCTCAGGGTGCCAGCAGATTTGGTATCTGGTGAGGATAGATGGATCCTTCTCACTGAATCCCTAGTGACTGAAAAGGCAAGGGCTCTCTTTGAAGCTTCTTTGATAAGGACACTAATTCCAGTGCAGGGGACTCCATTCTTGACATTTAATCACCTCCCAAAGTCCCAGCTTTCAAAGATTATCTTGCAGATCAAGATTTATTTCACTGTACAATTTCTTTCTTTCTTTCTTTCTTTCTTTCTTTCTTTCTTTCTTTCTTTCTTTCTTTCTTTCTTTCTTTCTTTCTTTCTTTCTTTCTTTCTTTCTTCCTTCCTTCCTTCCTTCCTTCCTTCCTTCCTTCCTTCCTTCCTTCCTCTCTCTCTCTCTCTCTCTCTCTCTCTCTCTCTCTCTCTCTCTCCTCTTTTCTTTCTTTGTGTGTGTGTGTGTGTGTGTGTGTGTGTGTGTGTGTGTGTGTGTGTATGTGTATGTATGTGTGCGTACTTGTGTTTATGTGTATGTGTAAAGCATTCAGACCATGTCATGGGTATAAAAGTGAGATCCGGGAAACTAGTTAATGACTATTGCAGAAGCCCGGGCAACTCAAGCCACACAGTACACGTGGTGAAAGGGGCCGAAGTGAAAGATTCAGGGAGTGATGCAGGAATTCTGCTAGAGTGAGGATGAAGATGAAGGAATAGGAAGGAGAAAAGCCTCTCTAGGTGTCTCACTAACCACACCAATCTTCACTGGAAGGCAGACAAAGAATACCTCTTTGTTCGGGACCAAAGGACCTTATTCCCCCCGGGGGAAGTTTCCTAGCCGAGAATGGAAGGCATTTCCCAATCCTTCAGAGGCTCGGCCAAGATTTTTACACGCGCTTTTACACCTGCCTTTTGTTTCCATTTCCTGTTCCATTTATGGAACCAAATAAGGACTAATCCTCTTCCAAGGTGTTTCTTCAGGCCGCCAAGCTTAAAGCCTGAGTTACAGAAGGTATTGGTACATATGAGCTAAGCGGGGATACTCGTTCATAAATCCGCATCTTCCTTTTTCAAGAGGGGGAGATGGTAAACACAACACTACAAAGGTTATGCCGACACCCTCCCCCACGTTTTTTGCAAAGCCTCATTGATATCTCAGGGAACGTTCTATGAGATAGAATGCTACACAGAAGCTGGGATGGTCTCAGTCCGCAGCAACTGGCTTTTGTTTTGTTCGGGATATATTGAGACCAAAGGAGGCGGCGGTGTCTTGTTTTTCTCACGTGGGTGGTCCATCCGGTACTGCGCCATAGGCACTTTTATATTGAAATGTAGAACAGGGCCTCGTGCCTGCCTGCCTGGCCCTGCAGCTCCAGCTCCATGTTGAGAATCGCCGGGCTAGCTTTAAGTTTTTGTCTTGTAGCAGCACCCTGAATGAGTCCCTTGGGGCGGCCTGACCTATGCAGAAAGCAAGTGGGAAAGGCAGAATATGGAACGCTGCTCGATGGCCTCCATGTCATCCATGGAAGGGCAGTAAATTTCCCATTTGCACTGAGCAAAAAGCGGCACTGGTGTCTCTGTCTTCTGAGCTGAACCTGCTCCATCCTCCCCTCCTGCTGGCCTTAGAGGTCAACTAAGGGGCCAGCAGAAAAAAAGTGCTGTTCTTATTTGATAAGCAGGGGCTGTTCCTGAGCAGGGTTTCTGGATCACTGGTGTAAGGATGCTGGAACTCACTCACTTGGGCTGGTGACAAAAACCGAATACTCACGCTCAGTAGATCTGAGTAGGACTGGAGATTCTCCGCGAGGTCGGTGTTGAGTGTGTGGACCACACTTTGAGCAATAAGGGTAGTTCATCCAGCCTCAGATTTCAGCCTGTCTGGGAATGCCCAGGCCCAGTTCCTACACAACTGTGTTTCTCGTAGATCTGATTTAGTAGATCCGCAGTGGAACAAAGCAAACTTTTACCTCAATTGGTATCCTTAAGAGTATGTTGGAAAAGTAATCTCCACAGAAACAGCCTCGGCAGGTGTTCGGGCCAAGATGGCTGCACCCTCGCGGTGGATTCATGTTGTCTTACCCTAGCTCTCTTCCCGTTCTGCCGGAGGATGCCGCAGCAGGGGGGGCTCTCATTAGATGCTGTTTGCTTTTAGATTTTCCAACTAGATTTCTACTCCTTGTCAATCACCATGCTTGTGGTATCCTGTTAGAGCACTTCAGTGTTTACTGCCTAAAATTAAGACAATTCTCTTACATAATTGCAGGACAATTTTCCAAATCGGAGAATTAACCTTGTTGTAGTCAAACAATCTAATCAAGGTTCCTTTAATTGTCCCGATCATTTTCTTTAAAGAACATTCACCTTAAAAAATATTCAAGTGCCATCCAAAGGGGCCAGATGTTTAACTTTCTCAAGATAATAAGATATTAGGAGACAGTGAAATATGGTGGCAGTTTTGCTCCTTGGGGTGAATGCTATGTCTGAAGAAATTGAAGTTACAATTTCTTGAAACCACAGTGGCTAGATCGTGTTGGGGTCCCATGTATACACCCTGTGTCTCATCTTCTCTCTCCCTCTCCTGTGGGGGAACCATGGAGTTGGCTTGGCCTAGCTGCCTTGAGAAGCATGCATCGTAGGTTTTTTTAGGTTAGAATCTGTGGTTCCTGGGGCACTGTATGCCTTTCAGTTCCTGAGAAACTGAGACACTTCTTCAAGACGTGAAGCATTCAGGATGCTTTGTGTTTCTCTGTATGCCCCCCTTAGAAGGCAAGGAAGCATGGAAACTTAACAGGACAATCCGTCTTAATTAATCTCGTGTCCCCTGGAAAGTTTGCAAATATCATTGTATCCTGGCAATGACAACGGCCTTGAACCTGGCAACCATCACTATATTCTGTTTCTGATGAGGGTATAAAAAGTCTTACTGCTCTCAATGAAATGGTCACAGCTTCAGTCTTACTGTGGCCCCTCCAACTCGAGCCTGGTTTAATTCCTCCTCTGACTATATCAGGTGATCTTGCCCCAGTAACGGAGCACGGGTGCTCATACTCTCCTAGACCTGCTGCTGTGTCCTTGAAGGCTGAGACTCCCAGAACTGTGGCTCAATTCTGCCCATGGCCTCCTTTGGTTCCCCCACGGAATACTCTGCTTTGCCAGGAAGCACAGTCACAATTAGTTATTATCCCCACAATGCTGTCTGTCTGTCATCCACTCAGACAAATGGATAAATGCTGGGTGTACGTGCCAGGTGGGCTGGTAAACTATTTAAGCTTGTTAAACACAGAACAAAATACTGCATTCGTAACTGCCCACTTCAGAGTGTCGAACTAGCCTGTGCCAAAGACTAAGGCCACACGGTGAAGGTGGCGGTTGCTGGAGCGGTGATTCAAGATTCCCAATGAAAACAGCAGCCAATGTCAACCCAACAACTTTTGGATTAGCTGTGACCCGAAGCAGCTGCCTGTCTCCAGAAAGATGTTCTTTCTTCTGGCTCTGCAGAGAAGAAAGATGTCATCATCCATCCAATGATCAGCTGCCAGATATCTGACATTAGTGTGAAACTGGGATCTAAGCTCACGGAAGCACAGTGAGTGTAAACAAAGACTCTGATTTGCCCTCACACAAGCAGCACACGGGTCCTTGCCCCTCAGTGCCACACACAAGTCTGGCTGGATCCCTGAGGACCGGGTGTGCATCAGGATTCAGATGGATGTAGAAAAGCAGTTCTATGCATTGCACTACCAGAGTCTGGGGCCACACCTCCCAGCCAAACACATTCACATCACTGCGGGCAATGTGAACGGCACATAGGGGTAGCTAAAACTAGCTCACCTCCACAAGCATTCCACCTAAGGGTTACAGTCATGTGACTCAGGCCAGGTGGAAGATGTATACTTCTAGGGGAGTGGTGAAAACTGACATTTTCAGAGCTCTCCTTCTTTTTCCCTGAATTGTGCCCAAGTTATCACCACAGCTGACATGTGATGACACTGGTGTATATGATGTGTTATGTGACCTCCTGCCGCCTAAGTCACTCTTCATGGGTGTTTAGATCCTTAACTGTTCCATGGAAATATTAGTAACAACATACATTTTGAAGGCTATGTGTGTGTAGGGTTGTGGTGGGGGGCGGGGCAGAAAAAATCCAGGCTTGACTGTAAAAAATCAGAAGATTCCTGACCATAGTTCTCATTCAGGGCAATGTTTTTGTTCCCAGGCTCTGTCTCGATCGGATTCCACTCGTGCTATTATGTCCGTGGTGTTGTCTCTGCATCCCTCTCTGCTTTCTTGCATGTCGACCCCGACGCAATCCTAGTTTTTTCCTTCTTCTTTCCAGACTTGCTTTCACTCCAGGACTTTTGCACTTGCTCCCTCTGTCTGGAGCACTCCTCTCCCCAGGTGGGAAGCGGGTCGCAATGTGGCTGCTTCCTTGCTTCCTACCAACTGCCACGTTGTTCCTCAGTGTCCCTCGCTGTGGTCGACCGCACCAGCACGCTCTAATTCTGGCCTTCCTCCCTTGCCTCGGTTTCCCCCACCACACTCGTCTCAGGGGGCTATGCATTCCACGGTGAGTTTGTTTATAACCTGTGAGTCCTCAGATGTCAAGCCTTTTGGTCTTCGTACTTCTTTGCTGTGTCGTAACTACGTCAGGAACTTAACAATCGGGAGCTACATCTGGCGTAAGGCAAGTGCTCACTCAGTATTGTGTTAGCTGTGATAGAGCAGAGTTGACATGGTGCTTGTTCAGGTTTGATCTCCAGCATTCTCTAAATCAGGCACAGTGGTGCACATCTGTAATCCCAGCACTGTGGAGGTAAGGCAGGAGAATCAGAAGTTCACGGCTGTCCTCCAGGTACATAGTGAGTTCAAGGCCAGCCTAAGATATCTGACACCCTGCTTCAAAAAATATGGCTGAATGGATGCACACATTTCGTTTCTGTGTTTGATCTGACCTTTGCTACCTAGCTGTTGGTGTCAACATCAGAGTTAGCCTCCTTTGTGCGTAGGAAGGTCCCACAATGGGTACACAATGCAATGTTTTTGCATTTTTTTTTCTAGGAAGTTTCCCCAGTGAGCACTACCATGGAAAGCTAGCTCCCAGTCTTGCGAAAGGGTACTTACAGCAAAGAGCAATTAACATCGACAGTAAAACGGGATATAAGACTCCACAGAAATTGAAAACCAAAGTGTGGAGGTTCCATATTAGCAGGAGGTACTTCAGGAGACAGCTTGCAGTCTGCAGAAACACATCTCAGAGGGAACTGCTTTGGAGAAGGTTCTCTTGTCAAGATGAGACTCGGCTTTGCAGCTCAAGGACCTTAGTCTTGTCTATGCTTAGTCTTGTTCTTGGGTCTGGAGGAGGCTGACTCATGGTGCCAAGTTAAGAAGAGACTGAAGAGCATTCTGGAATAGGAGATACAAAGTATTCAATGAGAAATGAATCTGGTACAAAGACCAGGACTCCGACCCACTTGTCTGGGACAGCATCTGCTCTCCCTATTGGCAGATGAGACACGCATGACATTCAGATTTTGTGTCTGAGGGTAGATTATGGTCGCGTGAATTCATAAGCACTTCCAGCTGGACCAACACCTCACTGAAGGGGATATGGGATCCTTTTCTTGACAGCATCAGTTGGCAGTTGGTCATGCCAGTTTTTGTTTATTGTGTGTGATATATATGTCACACATATGTGCGTATGTATATGTACATATGTGTATATGTGTATGTATGGCAAAAGGCAGTATTAGCTATTGTCTTAGTTAGGGTTTCTATTGCTTCAATGAAACACCATGACCAAAAAGTAAGTTGGGAAGGAAAGGGTTTATTCGGCTTATACTTCTACATCGCTGTTCATCACTGAAGGAAGTCAGGACAGGAATTCCTCCAGGCAGGAACCTGGAGGCAGGAGCTGATGCAGAGGCCATGGAGGGGTGCTGCTTAGTGGCTTGCTTAGCCTGCTTTCTTCTAGAACCCAGGACCACCAGCCCAGGGATGGCCCCACCCACCATGGGCTGCCCCCTCCCCCCACTGGTCACTAATTGAGAAAATGCCTTACAGCTGGGTCTCAGGGAGGCATTTCCTCAGCCGAGGCTCCTTCCTCTGTGATGACTCTAGCTTGTGTCAAGTTGACACAAACCCAGCCAGCACAGGTATCTCACTTGACCTCCATGTTTTATGGGACAGGGTCTCTTGCTGAACCTGCAACTCACCGGTTTAGCTAGACTGGCTGACCAGTAGCCCCAGGGGTCCTCTTCAGTGCTGGGACTACAGGTGCATGTTGCTATCCCTGGCTGCTGCTGCTGCTGCTGCTTCTTCTTCTTCTTCTTCTCCTTCTCCTTCTCCTTCTCCTTCTCCTTCTCCTTCTCCTCCTCCTCCTCCTCCTCCTCCTCCTCCTCCTCCTCCTCCCCCCCCCTCCCTTTCCCCCTCCCCTCCTTCTCCTCCTTCTCCTTCTTCTTCTTTTAGTTTTTTTGAGACAGGGTTTCTCTCTGTATAGCTTTGGTGCCTGTCCTGGAACTCACTCAGTAGACCAGGCTGGCCTCAAACTCACAGAGATCCACCTGCCTCTGCCTCCTGAGTGCTGAGATTAAAAGCATGCGCCACCACCGCCCGGCTATCCCTGGCTTCTTATGTGGGTGCTGGAGATCTGAACTTAGATCGTCTTGCTGTATAGCAAGCGCTTTATTGACTGAGCCAAATCCCACTTCTGGAGCCATTCCATTTGTTTGGTGTGTCACTCAATTATCAGCACCACCGCAGAGCTGGATTGTGCTTTGGTCCTGAGCTGTTCTGCACTTTACAGTGAGTAAGTGCTCCTCTCTAACACTTCTGCCGACTTGCTGATTTAGGAGCAGCCTTACGGCTTATCTTCTTGAAAGTCTTCTCCCTCGTGGCTTCCGAGAACTGCCCGTGGTTCCTAACTGAAATAAAGACATCATTGCCTCCTCCACTCACCATGTCATCTCAGTTTCAAACAATGAACGGTTCTGTCTTCCTTTAGGATTGTGTGTGTGTGTGTGTGTGTGTGTGTGTGTGAGAGAGAGAGAGAGAGAGAGAGAGAGAGAGACTGCAGAATGTGACACCTAGAATGTGCACCCACTCAGGGAACTATTAAAACACATTGTCCTTTCTGCGTCCAATGCCTGGGCACAGACTGTGTAGAGCCAGGTCGTTGAATGCCTAAAATTTTATTGAAGAGACATCTAGTGGGGCTGATGTAGAAAATTGGCGCTCTGAATTCTGCCTCGTCAGGGCTGGCAGATTCAGTGTCAACAGGGACCTCTAGTGTCCTGCAGAAAGCAGGTCTAGAAGTGCTGACATTCTCAAATGCCTGCTCTCATTTTTCCATGTGTCAAACAGGAGTGAGATGTCCTTCATGGGCTGCCGTGCCTTACACCCGAGAACGAGGCACTGAGTCCTGGAGAGGTCTGTCCCTGCATTTTAATCTTCATGAGCTGGAAAATAAGGATGCTTTCAATGGGGCATTGAGGACCGTGAACTGTAGCCCATGACAAG
The DNA here is from genome assembly GCF_004664715.2 of Peromyscus leucopus. Lineage (NCBI taxonomy): Eukaryota > Metazoa > Chordata > Mammalia > Rodentia > Cricetidae > Peromyscus > Peromyscus leucopus. The sequence goes on from NC_051078.1 coordinate 11,301,645, forward strand.
GAATGTCTCTTCATAAGGCCAACACTGGTGCTGCTTCTAATCCCCAGTGACGGTCCTGTTAGTTTTCTCTGTGTCTTTCATACAAAGAATCTGTTACAGCAGGAGGTTAAAGACCCAAATCCATGTAACTGCAAGGTGGCGACAGCTGGCCGACTTTGACCTCACAGCGCTAATTCTAAATTCTGCATTTTTAGCCATGAAACTTTGCGGCATAAATCTGAAGGCACAAGTAAAAGCTAGCTCTGTTTTTGCTTCCTTCCTCCTCCTCCTCCTCCTTTCTTCTTCCTCTTCCCTTCCTCCTTCCTCCTTTCCTTTTGTCTCTTCCTCTCTCCCTCCCTTCCTTCCTCCCTCCCTCCCTCCCTCCCTCCCTCCCTCCCTTCCTTCCTTCCTTCCTTCCTTCCTGTTTCTTTCTATCTTCCCCTCTCTCCTTTTATTTCTTTCAGGCTGCTGGAGTTCAGGATACCGAACCCTAAACCTGAAACCTCGGCACTTGGGAAAGCAGCAAGAGCCTGACAGACCCTCTCACGAGTCCCCCTCTTCCTCTGAAGCAAGTGCTCAGACCCTCACAGGAGAAGCGCCTCCTTCCACCCACGGGAAAGGACTGTCTTCATCTTGGAAGACCCGAGGACACAGAGACAGACCCACATAGCAGCCCCGCTGTGTCCCGCTCAATCATACCTGGTTTTCTAGACCTCCCCATGTCTGTCTCCTCTATCAAAATCAGCACAAAGAAGATGCAGGCCTGGAGCTGCATTGGTAAAGTGTTTGCCTTACAAGCAGGAATGCATGGGTTCCACCTCTAGAACCCAAGTTCAGAACAAAACAAAAGGGCTGGGTGTGGGAGTGCTTAATCTTAATCCCCATGCTGGAGAATCAGAGACAGGCTGGTTCTTGGGATCCACTGGCCAGCCAAGCTAGCCTCCTTGGCTATTTCCAGGCCAGTGAGAGACCCTGTCTCAAACAAAATGAAAACCAAAACAAACAACCGAGGTGGATGATGCCTGAGTAATGACACTCAGGTTGTCCTTTGGCTACACTCACACACATGTACACACACACACACACACACACACACACACACACACACAGAGAGAGAGAGAGAGAGAGAGAGAGAGAGACAGAGAGAGAGAGAGACAGAGAGAGGGGAGATAAAGATTGAGAGAAACACACACACACACACACACACACACACACACACACACACACACACACACATCACTCATGCCCCCCTGTGTCTTGGGGTCTTCCTTTTCTTATGAACTCTATTATCTGCTGTAAAGCGTGAGTTCCATTCATCTGCATGCTTTGGGCTTGTTCATCTGTCTTTGTTCTAGAACCTGGGCCATGGACCTGGCCATGGGTGAGGGGAGAAATCCTTTCCTCTCCCATACGCTGCTCTCTTTATTCTCCCCAGCCAGCAGATGTATCTGGTTTTCATCAAGAGCTCTGTGGCATTTGCCGCGGGCGTGGATTTCTTCTTGTCAGGGTTTTACTCTTAATGGCATTTTGACAACCAGGGGGACTTGGTGTGCTCTGTCCTGACAGCACTAAAATGATCTCCAGCATGAAATCAAAGCAGATATTTCACATGTCACCTGTGGGTAATGGCTTTTCTTGGGTGGCATCCAACCCAGGGAACTGATACCATTTTTTCCCTTCTCCAGATGAAAATCGTTACTTGCTCACCCCCCCACCCCCCACCCCACCCCCCCATCTTAAATTATTCTGTCTGAGGATCTCCAAGTCAGCTGCGCAGGTGAGCCTGACACACAGAGGTTAAGCGAGTTGTCTGTTCCAAGTGAAATATTCAGAAGCCTTTTTATCTTATTAGAGTGTCTGGAGTACATGGCTTTCCAGCCATCAACAGGCTTTTGTTCTTTGAGGTTTTTTTTTTTTCTTTTTTTTCTGTTTTTTTTTTTTTTCCTTTTATTTTATTTTACAATACCATTTAATTCTACATATCAGCCATGGGTTCCCCTGTTCTCCCCCCTCCCACGCCCTCCCCTTACCCCCAGCTCACCCCCCCATTCCCACCTCCTCCCAGACAAAGCCTCCCCCGAGGACTGCAATCAACCTGGTAGACTCAGTCCAGTCAGGTCCAGTCCCCTCCTCCCAGACTGAGCCAAGCGTCCCTGCATAAGCCCCAGGTTTCAAACAGCCAACTCATGCAATGAGCACAGGACTCGGTCCCACTGCCTAGTTGCCTCCCAAACAGATGAAGCCAATCAACTGTCTCACCTATTCAGAGGGCCTGATCCAGCTGGGGGCCTGTTCTTTGAGGTTTTATGCTTTGTTTTTGTTTCAGTTTTGAACTGGACCCAGGAGGGGATTCTTCAGGCCTTTCAGTAAAAATGTATGATTAGGCCATATGGGGGGTGGCTATGGCATGCATGGCTGAAGGGATATTCTACAGACATCTTTCCCTTGACTTGTAAACAACCCTGTCTGCTCCTAGCTCTCAGTTGGGAAATTTCTCTCCCTTCTTGGTTGGGATTGGCGAATTCATTGTTCTGTACCTGGACTGGTCATGTTCTATTCTTCCCACCTTGTGATGTGACCTGAGGTGGGCATGTAGTTCATGCATAACCACTCAGGGGCCCTTTGGAGGCATTAATAAGAGTCTCATTAAGAAGACCTGTCTTTCAGTTGTGGGTGACTATCCTCTGGGCCATGCAATTTCCATCTTTGGGAGTTCAGCTGCATTTCCTTGAGAAAGAATCATCCCAGCTGGGATTGTTGACTGTTTATGCCCACTCATGGAGGGATGGAGAGGGTCAGAAGACCTTTGAGTATCCAGTGGCTCTCTACCACCTGATGTATGTAAGCTGCCTTAATTGCATGTGGCTTAGGGAGAGCCTGAAATATATAGCCTGGGGTGGTGGTGGTGGTGGTGGTGGTGGTGGTGGTGGTGGTGGTGATGGTGGTGGTGGTGGTGGTGAAGGCTTGTCTGCATCTATTCAGCTACAAGGAAATTTTTCTTCCTGCTTGGTAAAATCTTCCCAGATGCTCCCTTTTGGAGTGGGACCCCAATACCCCTGTAAGTAACCCTGGACCTATGCGCTCCAACCCAATATACTCACTGGTTCGCCAAAGTGAATTTTGGTAGGCTCGTGCCTTGGTTTGTCAGTTTGTGTCCTGGGACCATAGGAAGAAGGGTAGATGTTGTTTATCTCTTCCCCCAAGGAAAGACTTTAGCAACACAAGATAAAGATTCACCTCACTTGGCAGCCCTGCTCCCCAGCCACCCTGTTGCCCATGGTGCAAACTGGTTTGGAGAGGAGGGAGGCAAGACCTGAGGATGAGTGAAGGCGGATCAATTGTATCTCCACGCCATCATCAAATCCTCTGGGTCCAGACACTCCTCAGCTTGAGAAGCCTCCTCCTTCACTGTTTAGTTAAGAACCAGCACATTCCTGTTTGCCTCAGAGCAATGTGAGTTGGGTTTTTATCAGACGACACCAAAAGTACCCGGAGTTAATACAGCTACATATGCAGCGGTTTCTGGTAACTCTGAAGAGACGCCTTTCTGTGTCTATTGAATCCCCAGATGTCTTCAGCTCTAATTAATCCTCACACCAAAGTGGCAGACTTGGGGGTGTCACGTTTTATTCATCATTTCATCAAAAAGAGAGTGCAAGGGGAAATGAGGAAGGGGAGGGATATGTTCAACATTAACGCTGTACAAAAGATTAGAATATATTAACTGTTCAGACAAAAAACAAAATTCATTGGCTAAGAAGTTTAACAAGGCACACTTTAGGTTCCCAAGGGCCTGGCCACTATGGCAAGATGGTAAATAGATGAATGAGGCCTTCAGTCATGAGGATAATCAGGATTCTTTAAGAGCATTGTCTGCTGTTCATAATCCCTGGCCAGTCTACACAGTTTCTCCCAGCTCCCGTGGTAACGGAGAGAAAACAGACATTGCAGATACACAGGGTGGTCCCTCCTGGCAAGCATGTATAAGGGGACCTGGGAAAACTCAAGATGGTGTGTCAAGAACCAGAGGGTTACATTTGAGGATCATGGTCACTTTTTTTTTTTTTTTTTTAACTATAAGTTCTTTATTTTGAACAACACAATCATTATGCCGGGTGCTGGGATGTTGGAATGTGGTCACGCAAGGTGATCGGGCTAAATGCAGCCTCCCTCCAAATCAACCATACCTTCAAAGGAGCCATTAAAATAACTCAATGGAAGGCCATTTGGCCAAGATGGCTCCAAGGTCCTGGATCCCTATGTAAACAAGATGAATCTTATGCTCCCCAAGTCAGAAGCAGCTGACTGGGCACTCACTCACTCACCAGAGACTGTTAGCTGAGATGATCAAAATGAGGCAAAGATCTGAACGTAACTAGTCAAACATTTCTCATTCGCACCATGAATGCTTTTCCCCCCACAGGCTGCTTTGGTGCACTGGGCACTGCCTCTGGTTTATAGCTGCCTTGTTGAGGAGTTACTTTCTGATCAAATAAACTCTTCAAGTTTTAGTGTACTTAAATCTATATTTCTAACAGCCCTCACCCTGGTCAGGAAAACACCAATACCTTCCATCTGGGGGAGTTTCCCCTGAGACGAAGGAGTTGCTGAAGTGTTATACCTGACACTCTCCTCGCTCAGATATTTCCAGACTGATTCTGCTGCACAGGCCACCTTCATTGACATTGTGTCCAGTTCTGATTTCACTAAGGTGGGAGGCTCATGTTGCCAAGCCTCGTGTGCCAGCATCTCTAAGATTGTGTCAGGCAAACGAGAGAAAGGTTAAGGAAGGCTGCCAGGATGAATGTTTCAGAGCTTGCCCAGACCCATGTTGAAAAATGACTCTTTGCGACTCCCTACAGGAGACTGTGGCTGACTAATGGATGCCAGTGTCTACCAGAATGTTGCGCAACAATTCTGACGTCATGGACAGAGATTTTAAGGAAATATTCTCCCTCAGTTGGGGTTTTTAATTGCTGTGAAGAGACACCATGACCCCAGCAACTCTTATAAAAAAATATTTCATTGGGGCTGGTTTACAGTTCAGAGGTTTAGTCCATTATCATCATGGTAGGAAGCATGGCAGCATGCAGGCAGACATGGTGCTGGAGAAGGAGCTGAGAGTTCTACATCTGGATCCTCAGGTCACTGGAAGGGAGAGTGATTGGGCCTGGCTTGAGTTTCTAAAACCTCAAAGCCTGCCCTCCAGTGGCGCACTTCCACCAGCAAGGCCACAACTACTCCAACAAGGCTACACCTCCTAATAGTGCACCCCCCACCCCCCATGAGCCTACTGGGGGCAGGGAACATTTGCATTCAAACAACCACATAATCCCTCAGTGAAATTGTAGCCACCGACCACCAGTGATATTTCCTAAATCCTTAAAATGCACCTCTTTCCAAGGACTTGGCCTCCAGAGTCTAAAAGGTGAGTGTGAAAAGGTAATCCAGTCCCCCCACCCCCATGAAGATTATATCATTGTCAAAATCATGCTGGCTTCCAGTCTTGTTGACCCATGGCTCTTTCTCATTTCCCACAGAATCTCACAGGAAATTCTTCCCTGTAGACAAAGAAGAGAATTGTACTGTTGGCTATTTCCTACACAATTCAATTTGGAGGTGGAACTTTTTCTAGCTGCACAGGCTATATTTGAATTTCACCAGCTGTTTCCTTAATGGTTGTTAGAATATTTTCGGTAACAGCAGTGGCTTGGGAGAAATATGTTACCTAATCTTTCTTTAATAGGAGAGATATTTGCATTATATACTTAATATAATACAGACATATCTTCTTTCTGGGTGTCCCTTAATTACACTAGCTTTAGTGGTCATGCCAATCATCAGTATACAGATTCTGTTTTTCATGTGAAAGAAACTGATATCACCTTGCTATTCATCCTCTGTGGAAGTTTTTTTTTTTGTTGTTGTTATTTTTATTTATTTTATTATTATTTTTATTTGTTATTTTTTTCTAAGCTTTCTGCTTTTTGGCTTATTCTTGTATGGGCTCAGGTGTTTTTCTTTCTTGAAGTGTAAATAAAAGCACCATTTCCATCTTTGTCAAATGATCCTTTTAGAAAGCATTTGTGGCTAGCTAATTTTTTAAAACAGATTTGTAAAAACAAGGGATTCTGTTCCTGCTGAGTACAGCAGTCTTTAGACATAGAATTACCCCCATCAGTTTCTAGTAGAGACAACCTCAGCTCTCCATTAGAGCTGATGTCTCTTGAGCTCCTCTCTCCCCAGGCCTCCAGATCTCATTTTTCTGGAACTTTCTCTTCTGCATCCCTCCATCAATTTAATGTTCCCAGTTTTTCAGTCTTCTTTTGGAAATTTTTTTTTTTTCTAAAACAGAGTTTCTCTTTGTAGCCCTGGCTATCCTGGAACTTGCTCTGTAGACCAGGCTGGCCTTGAACTCAAATATCTGCCTGCTTTTGCCTCCTGAGTGCTGGGACTAAGGTGTGTCACCACCACCTGGCTCTAGTCTCCTTCTAAAAAATACCTTAGAATCTAATTTTCTAACATCCAATGGGCTTTTTAATGCCTTTTGGTAAGCAAAACACAGTTCACTCTTAGGAGAAATTGAACCAACAGTTTTTTAAATAAAATATTGTTCCTGCCTTGCTACTTGATGTCTATGACATATTCAGATTTTAGTATTGATCGGCATTATTGTTAGAGTATTGCCAAAATAAGTGATATTGAGACTCTTTAAGGAGCCAGAGCGCCACAACTGCCTAGAAACACATTCTTCTTACATTTTAGGGAGAGCAGTTTCTTCCTCTTGTAGTCCAGGGAGGAGATCCTTTCCTACAAACAGGATCATCATTCTCTTTAAAAAATGTTTTGGGATGTGGTGGTACACACCTTTAACTCCAGCACTCAGGACGTGGAGGCAGGTGGATTTCTGTGAGTTCAAGGTCAGCCTGATTTACACTGCAAACTCCAGTCCAGCCAGGGTTACATTGTAAAGCCCTTAGATGCTTGTACTTCCGGGACATTGTGCGTTAGCTAGAGATGGATATTAGAATTAAAATTGTGATCCTGAGGGTATGTCCAACATGCGCAAAAGCAGGGAATTTGGAAAGAGCCGAACTGTTCACTCACCTTCTTACCTTTGCTCTAGCCAGAGACTTGAGCTCAGAAACAAAACTGGAGAGCTCAGTCAGAGAAGAAACAGTTTCCAGCTTGGGAGCACGCCTGGTCATTCTTGGTTCCTTACCATAGCGCAAGACTAAAACGCCCCTCTTCATAGTCACTTCGTAAATGAGAGTTGCTAAGTCCCTGGGATGGAGTCTTCTCAGCAGCTCCATAGCCTTTAAACCATCCCTGATCATTTAATCCAGTGGTTCTTGATCTCGGGGTTTCAATCCCTTTGGGGATTGAATGGCCCTTTCAAAGGGGTCACATATGAGATATCCTGCATATCAGATATTTACATGATGATTCATAACAGGAGCAAAATCACAGGTATGAAGTAGCAATGCAATAATTTAATAGTTGGGGGGTCAGCACAGCATGAGGAACTGTATTAAAGGGTCGCAGCATCAGGAAGGTGGAGAATCACTGGTTTAATCTCTCATAGCACTTCTCTAGGGCAATGTACTTTCCTCATTGACAAAGAAATTCGCAGGCAGGTCACTTTAGATACAAAGGCCTGGAAGCTTTCCCTAAGGTGCACATCTCACCTAAAATGGATGAGATCGGAAATGGTCTCACGACGCTGGTGTACAAGGCCCGTTACCTCCATGTTGTGCACCAGCTGGTCTGCTTCAGACCGTCATGTGACTCCATTTAGTGATGCCATCAGATGTCAGGGGTGCCTTCAGGGAGTCCTGGGCCTGGACCAAACCACCGGTAATCAGCTCTTGTCTTGCTTTTCCTGTTCTCAGTCAGCAGCCAAGGCACCCGCTTGTTTAGCATTGTGTTTCTCATCCAGTTGTCTCCTGCTTTGACGGACTAAGAATGTAAACTAGTCGTCTAAATACTGTGAGCCCTGACGTCTGCATGAGTAGGGAACATAGCACCCCAGAAAGTGTCTCTGGTCACCTCTGAAAGGTTACCTCCAGGGTGTTATAGGTGCCCCACCCCACCCCTGAAGAGCAGGATGTCATTGGCAGCCTCCCATGCTCCTTCTGTCTCTCACTCCAGGTCTTTACCGTCATCTGTGTGTCCGCTGTTTGATAGCAATAAATACAGTATGCATACAGAATAGCGATCCTGTGCTGAGTGTTATTACATCGGTCGCTTACATATTAAGCTAATTAATCCTCATAGTAGTACTCTGGGGCAGGAACTGTTTGAAAGTGAGAAAACGTCAGCAGGAAAAAAAGAGTTCTTGCCCCCAACCCTTTTTCTCTACGCTTGTAGTCCTCGTGTTCTTGTGTTGCGAGTGTGGGCATGGGCTTTGGCACTAATAAGACTCAAGTTCAAATCCCAGCTCACCCACTTCTTTATCATGAAACCCTGGAGAAGAAATAAACTTCTCTGCCCCTCAGTGTCCTCATGTCTAAAGGGAGAAAACATCGATTCTGTTGTGGTTGTTAAGTAGAGTAGTGCACAGAGCAACATGGGCAGGATACCTACCATGTTGGGTGTGATGAACGCTAGCTTGCACTAGAACAGCAATGATAATCCCTTCGCAGCTTAGCAGAGCAAGCCTTGGAGAAGTGGAAATCTTGCCCATGACTAAATGACCTTAAGAGACAGGCTTGGAGACTCCTGTCCAGCTCTGCATGTCACTGACCATGACATCATCAACGCTAAGACGACATTGGGTTGGATCGAGAGCCCACCCGATCGTAGTCACAGTGACCTTGGTTGAGGTCTATGTGTGAGAATGTCCAGGTGAGCGAACTTGAATGGTGTGAGACAAAGAGTGCTGAGCAGGTAGTGGTCATGTGACTGCGAGTGCAAATCCTGCATCGTCTCAAGCCTTTGCCTAGTGCTGAAATCTGTCCTTCGGCACTTGCTAAGGAACTCTTATTTCTCTTGAACTGATGACTCCAGCCCCACATGTAACATAAGATCATGCAAATGAGGGTAGTCGTGGAGGGCAGGCTGCTTGTCATTCTACGGTGGCATTGTGACTGTAATGGAAACCACATGCTTCATGGTTGTTTTTTTTTTTTTTTTTTTTTTTTTTAGACTGGTTAATATTAGCAGGTCAGTCGCATTTTTATGTAGATATGGCTATTCCAGCTGCCTTTTCTAGTGTTTTTCGGAGAATTCAGAATTTGTACCAGACACCAAGCTTTGCGAAGAGTGAAAAACCAGACGGGCATGCCCAGCGCTTGCCACGTGCTCTTCTGGCTTCCATGTGGAATGCGTGCTTGTCTGCCAGAGTCCTTATGAAACAGGGACGTGGCTAACCCAGGCTCTTGCTTTCAAAGAGTAGTGGAGTAGTAATGAGGTAATGAGAATACCATGAGAAAAGACTTGAGTTTGTCCTGGAGATCTTAGGAGATAGCACACGGGGCATTGGGATTGTGTCTGGTCACCTTGTGGAACTATTGATATTTGCTGGCCTACTTTGATATATGTATGTAGTTTCTCTGTATAGTTTTTGGAGCCTTTCTTAGAACTCACTCTGTAGACCAGGCTGGCCTTGAACTCATAGAGATCCATCTGCCTCTGCCTCTAGAGTGCTGGGATTAAAGGTGTGCACCACCACCACCCCGCTAAATTTTGGTTTTATGAAGGAAAGAACATTCATTTCTACCCTCCTTAGCTCTTCCTTTGAATCTCACAATCCCTGTCTTTCAGATAGAGGTTTGATTTTTTTTTGGGGGGGGGGAGTTTTCCGATTACTCTTTCTCTCCTAAATTGTACCTCCTCCCAAATGCTACTTCTCTGTCCCTAGAGGAAAATCAGGGCAGACGGAAGGCAGACTTTGAAGCCGATGGTGATGTTAGAAGTGGTGATCTCCATCCTAGGGGGAATCCCCGAATACCCGAGGATGAATTGATTCTAACTTTTCCTTTACTCCCCAAGATGTAGGAAAGGGATGAAGGATTTCTCAGTGGAGTTCCTTCCCATTAGAAGGCCGGAGACCACACCCACCTGCTGAGGGTCCGTGGGTTTCTGCCAGGCTGGTGGAGCAACACCAAGAGCCCTCTGTTGGTAGACAGAAGGGCTGCTGAGACCATGCTTTGCCATTAAAGAAAGCAAACCAAACCCAAACAGTGTTGTGAATGCCTTTCAGCCCAGCAGCTGCACATGAGAAACTGCTTCGTGTTTCCCTGCCACGACCATCTTGAGAACAGTCTATGCCTAACATTCCCTCTTGTCCACCCCCTGCCCCCACCATTTAATCATCCTCAGGTAAGGAAACCAAGCCTTATGGTGCACATACCAAGGCTTCTGTGGGTACTGGAAGACCCTACAGCAGTGGTTCTCAACCTGTGGGTCGCAACCCCTTTAGGAAGGTGGAACGACCTTTTCATAGGGGTCACACATCAGATCTCCTGCACATCAGATGTTTACATTACGATTCATAACAGTAGCAAAATCACAGTTATGAAGTTGCAACGAAAACAATTTTTATGGTTGGGGTGGGGGGTCACCGCAACATGAGGAGCTGGATGAAATGGTCGCAGCATTAGGAAGGGTGAGAACCGCTGCCCCACAGAGTCGGGACCGTAACGTCCCCCTCGGATCGTACAATGGAGATGGAAGGTCTAGCCTCACTATCTCCCCCAACTCTGCCCCACTTGTTGGTCCTCAGTTTGCTTTGTTGACTTTGGTTTCCAGGGGTTGGAGCTGAGGCAGAGAGGGAGACGGAAGGAGCAGTCTTGGTCTTTCTGTGCTCTTCATGGGCCCTCCTCTTGGCTGACAGAGCCGGGGCTGGTCATGATGTCACTGCGTTTTCCGCGCTGTGTCGGGGGCTTTTCAGAAGTCCTAGCTGCTGCTGAAGACAAAACACTCCGCCGCTGAGCTCTTGGGATCCTGGTACCTCCTTGTATCCCACAGCTGTCCCTGGAGTTGTTCTTCTGGAGCTTCTACCGCTGATGATCCCTCTTGCCCTGGGCTGGGTCCTTTGGTGATGTTTCCTGATGCATCCCCATGGTAGCTACGGGACGCATGAGTGCTCCAGCACATCCAAGTAGTCTAGATGCCTCAGAAGCGCAGACGCTCAGAGTGCAGAGCAAGGCTTGCTGCACTGTGGTCTCTGCTGGTCCTCGCTCATCCGTATCTCCAGTTCTTCAGCAGCACAAGGTCCCTTCACTCAAGGCCAGAGAGTAGCCGGATGATCCCTGTCCTCAGGAATCCCCTTAACACACATTCCTGAGGGATTCCACTCTCCTCTGCGTACTCTTATGACACACTAAGTTTGGGAACCGTTTGGTGAGTTTTGGTACCCACCCAGCAGGTCCCTGGAGCCTGTGGAGGAAAGAACTTGCTGTTCAGTGTTTTCACTTAGGGAGTTTCAGCCAAATTGCAGAGATAATCGGAAAACCCCTTCCTACCTCACCGAGACTTGTAAGTTGCAAGTTGCTAAGAAGAGCTTCCTGTTCTGAAGGCCCTTTGAGACTTCTTCGTGAATCATTTTGAAAAACACTCCCAGCCTGTACTATCTCTAGGAACTCGGGCCTGTTCTGCGACGGTGTCTACAAATGTGTAAAAGTCTGCATCAGCAAATGTTTGCCAGCTAAACAGAAGCATAATTAACATGTCTACATTGGTAGAGAGCTCTACATTGTCATTGCTAAATGTGATTCTTCTTTGTAAAACTAGACTCTGTGACTGGTTTAATTCTTTTTTAAAAAAATGAATTTATTATATATACAATGTTCTGTTTGCATGTTTGCCTGCACACCAGAAGAGGCCCCCAGATCCCATTACAGATGGTTGTGAACCACCATGTGGTTACTGGGAATTGAACTCAGGACCTTTGGAAGAGCAGCCAGTGCTCTTAATCTCTGAGCCATCTCTCCAGCCCCTGGTTTAATTCTTTAATATTGCTAACTGGAGGGCCAGCCTCCAGTCAGCCCAGAGTATGCAAACGTGAGAAGAGACCCAGGAGAGAACAGGTTAAGATACATGACCAAGGTCCCATGGCGAGGAGAAGAAAAATATATCAGTTACAGTTTCTATGGTTGTGATAAAACACCATGATCAAAAGCAACTTGGAGAGGAGAGTTTAATTTAGCTTACAACTCTCAGCTCATACTCCATCACTGACAGAAGTCAGGGCAGGGACTGAACCAGGGGCCATGAGGAACCAGTGCCGACTAGTTTTCTCCTCATGACTTGTTCAGCCTGCTTTCTTATTCCTTCCAGGGGGTACCTGGAAGGTACCCTGGGGTGGCGCTGCCCGCAATGGGCTGGCCCTCCTTCATTAACCATTTACCAAGAAAATACCCCCATAGACTTGGCCCTAGGCCAGTCTGATGGAGCATTTTCTCAGTTGAGGCTCCCTCTTCCCAGATGACTCCAACCTGTGTCAAGGTGTCATGAAAACCAGCCAACACATAAAGCCATCCCAAGGCCCTGGTTACCCTGTTTCCAGAGTTTCTGCTCATGGGCACCTTGTCCTTCCACCACTGAGGTTGGACTACAGTGAGGAATGAGACTCCTCCTCTATCCACCTCCTGACAAAGCCTTCCAGAGTTTCCTTGGTCTAGGAAGTGTACCCAGGGAAGGGGATGTCTTCTCAAAGTTAGGTCTGTGGGTCACAGGTCGGGTTCCCACCACTTGGTGCTTCTGCAGTTGAGTTGAGAAGAGTAAATTCTAGGTAGATGAGAACATCTCCCCAGGATGAGAAACCTGTGAGAATGGTCCCCTGGTCTGGATATTTCTACAGCTGGACCATTGGGAGAACTGTGAACAGAGCACAGTGGGTCTGTAGGGGGAGAATGTGGTGTCGGTTCCTTGAATTAATCCCAGGTGTTCAGATAAGGTCAACACGACTGCACTTCTTCAAGTAGATAGCATGTACAATGCAGGGGTGCACATGGCTGAAGTGTGGTCACATCCTCATCAACCTTTTGCGTGAGCCCACGAGAAGGAAGATGTGCCCATCAAGGGAAGTTGTCTGAAGTTTCTGGTGGGTACGCAGTGAGGAAGAGGTGGGGACTTATGGCAGAGCAGGAATAAGAACAGGTGTTCAGAAGCAAGTGCCTCTTCAGAGAGGAATGATAAATAAGCCTCTTGCCGAGATGTTCTTAAAGGAGCCAACCTGTGTCAGGGGAGGAGGAGGGAGGGTGCTGGACCTACCTCTTCCTTTACTAGTGTCTGAGACAGCAGGTCAGAACAAGATTTGGCATAGTGGAAGCAAAGGCCTGCTGGATCAGCAAGTCACGCAACAAGATTTGCTGGAGCCCTGGCTGGAACGCCGTCGGTGGTCGGCAGAGACAGCCAGTGCTTGTAGCTGGAGTTTTCTCCAGTCCTGCCTGGCCCATGGTCAGGACAAATCTCTCTCACCTGCCGCACCTACCGCAGCTGCTTAGAACCAAACAGGTAAACACACAGACTGCTTACAAACTGTATGGCTGCAGTAGGCTTCTTGTTATCTAGTCCTTATATTTCAAATTAACCCATTTCTATAAATCTATACCTTGCCACATGGCTCGTGGCTTACCGGTACCTTACATCTTGCTTGTCATGGCGGTGGCTGGCAGTGTCTCTCTGCCTCAGCCTTCCACTTCCCAGAATCCTCTTCTCTGCTTGTCCCGCCTATACTTCCTGCCTGGCTTCTGGCCAATCAGCATTTTCTGTATTAGCCAATCAGAGCAACATCTTTAACATACAGAACACCCCACAGCAAGTGCTCTTAGCTTCAAGAGAAAGGTGAGTTTAGATTAAACAGTATAAGACAATCTTTCAGCCATCAGAGTTGGACACAGAACCTCAGGCTAGCACCAAATTCTCATGCTCTGGCTTCCATCTGAGGCTCTGTAAATGCTATGATGCTATGATGCTCACTGGCCTTGTTTCCTTTTGCAGCGCTACCTGTTACAGTGCCTGGCCTCACAATAAGCATGGAGACTTCCTGGGGCCGGAGGGCATGATCTCTGCATTAGGGAGCTCCTAGTTCAAGGGGTGATCAGGAGTCATCGACACCATAGTGTTCCAAGTGCACCGATGAGGTGTGCGTAGACGATGCCCTGGGTTCTCAGAGGGTATGCCGCCTCTTTAAAGGGGAGCTGGTGCTCAAGGTGACTTCTTGGAGGAAGCGGTATCCGAGGGAGGGGTTGTTAGAAGCGCCACTGTAAGCCTGGAAAATGGTGCCTGGGGGGGCTTGTTTCAGGCAGAGGGATCTGGACATGGATAAGAGCCCAGACTCTGGCAGGGGCCTCAAGGGGCCTCACAGGACTGGGAGGGGCTATGCCTGTGGCATAGTCAGAGGGAATGGAGCCGAGGACAGATCATAACAGAGCTGATACCAGCTTATGAGATAGGTAGTGCCACCATCCTTTCATATGACCTCAGAGAATGAAGTGACTCGGACTCAAGGAAGTAGAGTCAGGGAAGAAGAGATTGGCTTCCGGGTCGAGGGGTCAGTGCAGGTAGCAGGGCCAAGTCACGTCTAAAACCTGTTTTGCTCCAAAGATGTTGTTTTCCCTGCCTCACCTCGCTTTTTCAGTTGGGACATGTTTAATTAGTTACAATGTGGACTCAGTTAATAATGTCTGTCCACAATAGGCCTCTCTGTTCGGGCCCCCGAGGTAAACATTCTTGAATCCTCTCTGGTTTAAATACATTGAAATTTATTTGAAAATATTCTCCTCTGAGCCTGGGGGAGGCAGCAAATCACCAAGAACTCACCTCAGGTTTGGGCTGCTCTGGCTGGGAGCAAAAGCCTGGGAGAGTCTCTCCAAATAGAACCCCAAGCCAAAGCCAGCCAGCCAGCCAACCAGGCAGACACACACACACACACACACACACACACACACACACGCACACGCACACGCACACGCACACACACACACACACCACTTTGAAAAAGGCTAATATGTTTGTTCATGACCTTGGTTGACTGGAGTCAGATACCAGACATGATCATGCTTAGCACATTAGGAAAGAAAAGGGAGAAGAAAAAAAAAAAAAAAGCCGTGCTTACACTTGGCAATGCCAGGCTGCCCGGTGGTAGCGTCCCTTCAGGGCTGGGGTGGGGGTGGGGCAGTACTCCTGTTTGTCTTTTTGCTTTTTTCCCCTCCTTTTTCTTTCTCTTTCTCTCTACTCCCCTCCTCTCTTTCCAGTTAAGGAAAAACTCCAGCATCGCTGTGGTATTTAACCACTGAAAAAGGACAGCAAAAGCTCACTGAAAACAGTGTCATGATAGCTCCCCGGCATTCGGTCCCCGACTCGGGATGGCTGCTGCCTTCTCTACTAGACACACTTGGTGGCAGCCCTTCCCTTCCGTCAGAGGGCTTTGGACTTCCGTCACCGCAGACCTCTCACGGTAGGGCACTTTGCATTCTGGTGTGTCTTCAGCAAGGTTGGGATGCAGCCACAGAACAGCCACAGATGTGTTTAGGACTGCCAGCCCGCCTCTTTTTCCTCTCCAGCGATTTTCTTATCCAGTGTCTTAGGGACCAGTGTGTCCTTGTTCCCTTTCGCCTCCTCTGAAAATGATGACCTGGAAGAAAACATACCTTACGGTTGACCTTTGGAAGGGAGGAAAGAGCAATTATGTTGCTAATAAAAACTCACTCTTAGATAGTATACATACAGCATGTGCAGATCATGTGGTTCTGAGTGTCATGTCTATTGACTCACGGCGTTGCCCGAGTCACTCTGTGTACTAGACATAATTATCTCATGATGTCCTTATATAAGGTCACATAGCTGGAATGTGATAGAGACACGGTCTAAATTTAGGAAGTCTGGTGTTTTCCACACCCTTACCGTCCGTGTATGAGAATGACCACGACCACGATCCATTGTCCAAGACACCACAAGCGCTGTGATGCATATTATAGTACCTTGTTTTATTTGCTATTCTTAACTGGCTTTTGAAATAAAGTTTTATAGCCTCCCTTTGCGAAAGCAGGATGGAGAGGGTAAGTGACCTGCTGAGAAGTCATGCCCAGGAAGCTGCAGGACAGGAGTTAGAACTTTGGTTTCAGTAACCACAAATTCCGTGTTCTTTCCAGTAGAACATTCATGGGTCTGGACTGCCAATTACATGGAAAGGTACCAGCTCGTTTTGTTAGATGGCTGCTGGGTAGGCAATGAGACTTTCATAAGCCTAGACGTTATACCCCGCAGGCTAATGTCCCCTAAGCCATCCCAGCAGGGCGGCCTTATGCAGAATTCCTTCCTCTGTGTCCAGCCCTCTGTAGTTGGCCATTTTCAGCCTGATAGTCCTTGCTATGCGTGGGTGGTCACCTGTGAAGCTCCTTGTGTTCCCATCTGGGGAGTGGTGTGACACTTCTTCCTCAGCAGTCATATTTAATAGTTCTTAAATATCGTAGACTCTGCCTTTTATGGAAGTTTCTGGTCTGTTCACCCGCCTTATCCTGTCCAAGAACTCACCTCAGGTTTGAGCTGCTCTGGCTGGGAGCAAAAGCCTGGGAGAGTCGCTCCAATTGGAACACAATTATTCTTCGTGTGTATGCATGTGTGCATGTGTGTGTGTGTGCGTGTGTGTGTGTATAATTACTGTCATCATCTCCAAATAATCCCCTAACATCTGATTTCTTTTTTTTTTTTTAATTTTTTTAAAGATTTATTTATTATGTATACAGCATGTATGACTGCAGGCCAGAAGAGGGCACCAGATCTCATTACGGATGGTTGTGAGCCACTATGTGGGTACTGGGAATTGAACTCAGGTCCTCTGGAAGAGCAGCCAGTGCTCTTAACCTCTGAGCCATCTCTCCAGCTCCCAACATCTGACTTCTTTTCTCACAATGTATCTACAAAGCTGCCCTGGTATAGTCACCGCAATATGGAGATCTGATCATGACGTATCGTTACCTCAAACCTGTCCATGACAAGCCAGGAGCACTCTCGTGATTTTTCTCCACTGCAGGCCACGCGATTCTGTGATGTCTTCCTGGGGATACATAATGCCTTTTGGAAACTGACCGCAAACAAATGAACAAAAATGACTCTTTAATCTCAAGGACAGTTTGAGGTTTAAAGAAGCATTTTGTTTTCCTAGATCATTCAAAGTCCTTGTAGATGAATGTTGCCAATTACCATTTTGGTTTCTATATCTGTATTTAATTGTATTCTACATTAAATTGAAAATGACCCCCAGGATCAAGCAGCTAGCCCCGTTTTTATCCCCACACTGTTGAGAAAATTACTGGAGACAAACTTGACGCCCGGATATGGGAACTGAGAGCCAGACATGACCAGTTTCTTGTGATAGTGGCTTTATGCCCACTCACATAGAGAGTTGGGGGGACAGTAACTGCTGAGCCCTACGTAGGTCACATTGGTTGACAGAACTGAAATCCTGCTCATGCACATGGTTCGCCATAGGCACATGCCCACAGTGATTTGGTTTCAGTTAAATAACAATGCCTATCTATTGCATTAAAGGGATGCTAATATACACTTACTGGGTTTTGCCTTATAAACTTGGTTTGGATTTTTAAATATGTTGCAGTCAGGCACGGAGGTGCACACCTTCAATCCCTTGGGGGGCAAGTGCAGAAGCAGGCAGGTCTCTGTGAGTTCCAGGGCAGTCTGATCTCTAAGTAGTGAGTTCCAGGACAGCCAGAGCTATATAGAGAGACCCTGTCTAAAAGAAAAAACAAAACCCAAAAAGATGAGTTACAGACATTGCAAAAGTATACCTCGTTTATGACTGCATATTTTAAAACCCTGCTGTGATGAAAAAAAATAAGTTCCTTATATTGGTAATAATTAATTATTTTTAAGTGACCCATACCGTTTCTTGTTTCTGAGTTTGAGAAATTTTGACTGAACACCTGTGGACCAAATCCATGAAGGAAGGAATGGACATGGCATGGAAGAGAGGTCATTTCCACAGACCTAATGGCTGACTCCCAACATTGCTGCCAATGAGAAGATTCTGTGCACCAGCCATGGCTGTGACTCTGTCTCCGATGCCACAGTTTGGTTATCAGATTTCATTTACTGGGAAATTGGATGGGACTAGAGGAAGAGAGGAACGGGGTGGGAGGAACATGAAAGGTAAAGGGGAAGTCAAAACAACACCCCAAGGGGAAGGTCAGTTGCAGCCGAATTCATCTCCCCATAGCATTTCCCACTGGGAAGTTCTCAGAGGATCAAAGACAGGCGTCCACACTGCTGCTAGCTCCCTGGCCTGCCAGTGGCTTCTCTCCCACCCATGTTTAGCTTCCCAAGGATGACTGATCTAAACAGACTTTCCTGTGTACTTTATTTTTAGTTCAGGAGATAGTTGCCCTTAATGTTTGTCTGTGGGTACGTGAGTTCCGATGAGCTGATGTGGGAGCAGGGTAGACAGCTGGCTCCTGGGGATGGTTGCGTGTGTGTGTGTGTGTGTGTGTGTGTGTGTGTGTGTGTGTGTGTGTGTTTAAGTAATTAACAAAGCCTATCTGCCCAGGCCCTTGTCAGCTGTGGAATTTCCATCCAAGTGATGCTTAGCTATCGTGGGAGTCTCGATTATATCATCATCCTCATAAGGAGTATTTGGGGGTGCTATATAGCCAGCCTCTGTAGTGGGTAGCCAGTCCAGCTTTGATCTGGAAGTTCCAACCCCCACTGAGGCTTCAATAACTGTCACGCCTACAAGGCAGGGCCAAGAGAGGACCCTGAAGACCCGAGATCCAGATGCGCCGGCTCTCTTGGTTCCTGGACCTTGGACGCTGGAGGTAGACGGAGCAGAGTGCTCCAGAGAACACCGCTGGACAGTGCCACGCCTTTTCTAGACCCTGCAACCTACCTATCCCTTCATTTGTAAGTTACACCATTAAATAAACCTCCCTTTTAGCTACGTAGAGTGGCCTTAATAATTTCGCCAATAAACCTCACCCTATAAAATGGAAGAAATTCTTTCCTTTCTTCTCTCTCTCTCTCTCTCTCAGCTTTCTTTGCACTGTTCAAGAATTGCCTCAAGTTCCAGGTACTATACAAGCCCCGTTTAGCCTCTGATCCTCATCTGACCTGACAAAGATAAAATAAATTCTTCTTGTAGTCTTGTAGCAGGACGTGCACAAACCATCCAGATGCAACCAGTGAAGGCGTCAGTATGCCTCGTTGCTTTTAAAATCTGCCTTTTAACACGGCAGTTGGGGGACAGGAGTAGATCCCTGTGTCCCGTGACCAAGAAGACAGCATCCACTTATTTTGAATTGAGATTCTTCCTGCACAAAATGGTGATGGAAAAACACCCGTTCTCATTCACATGAAGCGCAGCGATGGGGATGACGACGGAAAAACCAGGTGACCTGTGTGAAAGATGGGGTTGGCCTCGAACATAATAAATGCAGAGGTGAATGCGTGTTATTGTTCCTAGTATGCTTTTCTCCCCGTTAGAGCCACTGCGTCCTACACGTGTGAAAGTCATTACAGGAATTTGGTGCTGGCTGCATCCTGTCTAACAGCTGTGCGGAATGAGCTCAATCACTCCACCAGACAGAGGTCGTCAGGGGGAAGCAGTCATGGACAGATCTCTCCGGCAGAGACAGGTCCCTAACACTGCTGGCATCACAGGTCAGAGGGCATAAGTTAGAGAGCATGTGCTGGAGGTAGAGGGGGCTGCCATAACATTCTGAGATACAGAAAATAACTGTCTTAGGATTTCTATTGCTGTGAAGAGACACCATGACCATGGCAACTGTTACAAAAGAAAACATTTAATTGAGGTGGCTTGCTTACAGTTCAGAGGTTCAGTCCATTATCCTCATGGCGGGAAGCATGGCTGCATGCAGACAGACATGGTGCTGGAGAAGGAGCTTAGAGTTCTACATCCAGATGGGCAGGCAGCAGGAAGAGAGAGAGAGACTGGGCCTGGCTTGAGCCTCCGAGACCTCAGAGCCTGCTGCCATTGGCACACCTGCTCCAACAAGGCCACACCTCCTAATCGGCCATTCCCTGGTGATAAGCATCCAGATGCATGAGGCTAAGGGGGCCATTCCCATTCAAACCTCCCCCATGGGCCTATGGGGGGCCATTTTATGCAAACCACCACAACAACCAGACGCTAAATTTCCTGACATCTTCTCCTTAAGAATTTTTCCGTGCGGCAGTTTAAATGAACTGGAAACAACTCTCAGAATTTTAGTCATTTTAATTATATTTTCTCACTGCACCCAAATGTTAAGATAAAGCCATCTTCTGTATGCTGTGAACATATTATAAATACCCTGTTTTACAGTTTATCATCTATCACTCTGTCTGTCCATCTGTCTGTCCATCCATCCTCCATCCACCCATCCATCTGTCTGTCCATCCATCCACCCATCTGTTGGTCCATCCATCCATCCATCCATCCATCCATCTGCCCATTCATCTGTCTGTCCATCCATCCGTCTGTCCATCTGTCCATCCATCCATCCACCCACCCACCCATTTGTCCATCCGTCTGTCCATCCATCCATCTACCATTGCTATTGTACTAAGAGATGAATGATACATAAAATATCATACATATTTAATGTACACAACTTGCTGAGTTATTTCCGCTTGTAACACCACCTTCCCAAACATCTTCACAAATCCCACTTGTGTTGGTTTGGATGAGAATAGGCTGGTGTATTTGAATACTTGATCCCCAGTTGCTGGAACTGTTTGGGAAGGATTAGAAGGTGTGGCCTTTTGGAGGAGGTGCGTCACTGGGGGTGGGCTTTGATGGTTCAAAAGTTCCCACCATTCCCAGTTTCTCTTTCTTTGCCTTCTGACACCTGAATTCTGGAATACATGTTAAGGAAGGTGCATTAACATTTAAACAATGGAAATAATAATAATAATAATAAAAAACCTCAGCAACAAACAAACATGTATTTCATGCCTCTTCTTTGGTGGCGTTCCCTGAGTCTTGAGAGTAGGGATTGTATTGTAGATGTGTCAGTTGGCATTAGGTACCTACTCTCAGTGATTCTCCAAGAGGCCATGGATTTGAGAAGGGATGGGGAGCGGGGGACACCAGAGGAGTTGGTGGGATGAGACAGGGATTTATGTAATACAATGTCCATATATGAAATTCTCAAAATTAAAGAAAACATATCAAAAAGGATTTTGTTATGGATGCAGATATCTACCTGTTACCCGCCCCCCCCCCAAAACACACACACACACACACACACACACACACACACACACCTTAAAAATGAATTCTTCCATCCTGGAAGAGATGGACTCTACTTGTGATAAGAATCGCTTTCTCCACTGATATCTTGAACTTTACTTTCAGCCCTCACTCATTCACCTATTCATAAATCTAGCACATGGCAATCAAGAGCCTGACATGTGCTAAACACTGCTCCAAGAGGAGAGCAGAGATAGACTGGCACTGTCCTTGCTTTTATGGACACCTTGTGCATGGAGGCAGAGGATATGGTCAATAAGCAAACACGGACAAATCAGCCATCAATGAAAAGAAAATGGCTAACATTGGAGGGATAGTATTTGGCTCTGACGAAGTTATATTTGAGCTGAGACCCAAAGATAAGGAGGAGTCAGTGCCGAGGAGGTCTGGGTCAGAGCATTCCATGTCAGGGCATCATCTAGTTCCAGGGTGATGAAGGGATCACCGTGCTTTCTTGGAGGCCAAAGTTCACGTTGCTGCTGCTGCTGAGAACTAACTGCTGGGTGTTCAGATTCCAGGACAACAGTCTGCCTTTTAGCTGATGCCATTGCTGGGTGTTTATAAGGTTCAGATACCTAGGTCTCTGCTGATACCTTCCAAATTGCCAGCTCTCTCCAGTAAAGAGAACATCGAGACTAGAACCAATTTCTACTGCCTTCTCATTCATCTCTGTGTCTAGCTAAGCTCTTAGAGCTCCTGACAAGACCTGCGTCCACAATGCTCACTAGAGCCAAAGCCAGGATAATGACACCTCACTACTGACAATGAAAGATAGGATGGGTTCACATCTTCAGACACACTCTGGAGTCTGGTGGCTCACACAGGGCTGATGATTATTGAAGCAAGGGTTCCATGTGTGAACAGATCAGACCTTCTGATTCTCTTGGATGGACCAACTTTGGAAGGATTGGATGGGCTCACCCCTCCTCTTATAAATCAATGACATGGAAGAAAGAGAAACAAACATCTCTCCGGAAAAATATTCACTCCATGGGAAGAACCTTCCTCCCTCTTACAATATGATGCTCCGTGAGTGGATTTTAACCCCAGATTCTCCCAGAGGATGATGCTCAAAGCTCTTGCCCGGTGATGTGGTTTCTTTGCATCCTTTTTTTCCTTTTGTGCATCCATCATTTCTGGAGGTACCTGAAACTCACAATGAGCACTGTATATCATCAGAAAGGAGCACGAGACAGAAGGGAATGCCTTGCTACTCATCGTGAGCAAAATGAGTGTTTCTGTACTTCTGGTGACCCTCAGATGCTGAGTCATCTCAACAGTGGTTCTCCACCTTCCTAATGCTGTGACCCTTTAATACAGTTCCTCATGTTATGGTGAACCCCCTACTATAAAATTATTCCATTGCTACTTCATAACTGCAATTTTGCTACTGTTATGAATTGAAATGTAAATAACTGATATGCAAGGCAACCCCCATGAAAGGATATTTTAAGCCTCTATAAGGGGTCGTGACCCACATGTTGAGAGTCTGCTGATCTAAAGCCTGCTCTTCAAGTCTATCCAGGAGGCAGATTTTGATTTTCGAGTTCTGTATCCTGTGTATCTCCATTAACACATTTTTCCCCTTTGGGGGCTAATCTGCACGTTTTGTTCATTTACTTATTTGAGTATCTCTTATGAGCCTGTGTTGGGCCAGTGTGTGAGACACCAGCCTAGAACTTGAAACTTACTGAAGGACACAGGTCAGAGTGACATGGGGTGAGAAGGTTAGCCAGAAACACCAGGGAGCACATAATAGAGAACGGGGGAAATGTGGATCTCCTGAAGAGGACCTGAGTAATTTCTCTGCTCCTGATGCTCTCAGCTTCTACTTCTCTCTCTCTCTCTCTCTCTCTCTCTCTCTCTCTCTCTCTCTCTCTCTCTCTCTCTGCCTCTGTTTCTGGAGAGCCATTGAATGCCACTTGTCATTTCCTACCTCGTCGACTTCCAGTGACACAGCATTTTGAAGTCTTCTTTTTTATCCTTCTTGCCTGGCAAGATCCTGTTCAGCATTACTTTTCCCAAACATCGCTGTCCCCTATTTTTCTCCGGTTGCTCTCTTACAAATGACCACGGGTTTCCTCTTTATGGGGACAGGGGCAGAGGGTTATGGTCTCAGTGGAAGGAAGACTCAGGCCCTTTACCCTTGGGCTTTTTGTAGTCATAAGTTTCTCCAATCCCCCCTTGCCCACGGTCCTGTGTTTTCTGGTCCCACCCGGCCTGTGGTTCTGCACCTGCTTATAAAATAATCACACAGAGCTTATATTGGTTATCAATTCTGTGGCCTATTGACTCAGGCTTCTTGCTAGCTAGCTCTTACAACTTAACTCAGCCCATTTTTACTAATCTATGCATTGCCTCGTGGCTTCGTGGCTTACTGGTACTTCCACACCTCGCTTCTCCTGGTGGCGGCTCACAGCATCTGCCCAGCTCTCCTTTCTTCTCCTTGCTGTCCAGTTGGAATGCACCACCCAACCCCTTACTCTGCTTCACCATTAGCCAATCAGCTTTAGCTATCAACCAATCAGAGCAACACATATTCACAGTGTACAGACATCCCACAGCAGCTTTTTTTTTTTTTTTAACATGTCCAGGTTACAGGCTGAGGGAAAATGCTCTAGGATGCTAACAGGCCTGTGTGGGAATTGAATCTGCTCCTGAGACCTTATTAGACCAGGTCCCTCACCAGACGATCTAGGGTGGAGTCAGTAGTATTCTATCAACTATTCAAATGAGGACATTAGCATGCACGCCCCAACTCAGGTCCTGTACACCTGCTAGAATTTCAATAACCTAAGCTGTGACCTTCAGCATTTTTATTACACATCGATTTACTATGCCATGACTTACTTACTATGCCAAGTGGGGAAAAAAAAAAAGCACACTAACAAAGTCTATGGGAGACTTCTAAGGAGCAGCTGTGATTCCTAAAGATGGATACTGTTTACTTTTGTGCCAGCTGCTTTAGCATTTCTTTTTATTTTTTATTTTATTTTATGGTTTTTTTGCATTTATTTTTATTTTTTTCTGCATTTCTTATTTGAGATTCTGACTTAGTCCACACAGTTCTTGTGTTTTAAGGTTTCTCTTACAGACTCGTTGCATTGACAGGTGACCCCCTGGCTGCTCCCTGGCTTGAGGCATAACCCTTCAGTTTGGGTGTTCTTTCTCTTTCCACACAGTGACCTGGAGACCGACATCTGCTGCATCTCTGACTGGTGCCTCTCACTGAAAAGTGACCCAAATGGAGCTTATTTCCCAGAAACCACACAAGGTCTGGAGTCACCTTAGATGAAAGACCTGGGTCTTTACGGTTCAGGTTCATTTTCCAAAGTTGTGATGAGTGCCCTCCAAAGATTCTTTGATCCCCAAGTCTCCCCACAGTTCTTCTTGGGAGTTCTTTAGTTGAAATATTTCTTTTGCGATTCCTTCCTTCCTTTCTTTTCCATTCTTTCTTTTTAAAGAAAGGGTCTCCTTATGTAGCCACGGTTCACCTGGAACTGGCTGTGTAGACATAGTGATCTTCTCCCCTCCTCTGCTGAGCATTGGGATCAAAGGCACGTGCCACCATGCCCAGACCTGTATATCTTTTTTATTACCCAACATAAATGTATTCCTTATAGAAAAATAAAAAATAAATAAAACCCAAAACTATACAATTTAAATGAGCTTTCTGATTAGCACCTGTTCTTTTGGATTCTTCAGTTTGCGTGCATTCACTTTTTTTTTTTTTAAATGTGCACCTGTGTTTCGCCTGCATGAGGGTGTTGGGTACTCTGGAGCTGGTGTTACAGACAGGTGTGAGCTGCCATGTAGGTGCTCGGAATTGAACCCGGGTCCTCT
Organism: Peromyscus leucopus; assembly: GCF_004664715.2. NCBI lineage: Eukaryota > Metazoa > Chordata > Mammalia > Rodentia > Cricetidae > Peromyscus > Peromyscus leucopus. The sequence continues at coordinate 11,326,681 of NC_051078.1, forward strand.
GGAAGAGCAGCCAGTGCTCCTAACCACTGAGCCATCTCTCCAGCCCCCAATGCATTCATTTTAATGTCAATCTAAATATTACATGTGATAATCTTTTTTTTTTCCTCTGCCGGTTCCTTTCCTTTGCCTTATTTCAAGGTTTTTTTTTTTTTTTTTTACATCATTTTAATGAACACACAATAATTAATTATATAATTAAATGTCTCTATATGGGATATGAAACATTCTAAATTCTAAACTCTTTGTAAGAACTCTCACGCTGTCAGTCACTGAGTCCCCACCAGAGAAAACCAAATGCCCACTTGTCTGAAAGATGAATTAATAGTAATAGCAGTAAGAATCGGGATTTAATCTAACTCAGCTTTCCCTGTCTCTCTATTAATACTTGTATAGCCCTAGGAATGGGTACTATGTTTACATTATTCCACCACACGAATGTATGGACAAGGCAACATGTTATTATTTTAGCCCACAATATTTAATGTAGTAAAACCCAAGCATGGACGAATTCATCTGTAACCCTAGCACTCAGGAGGTAGAGGCGTGAGGGTCACGAGTTGGGGGCCATTCTAGGCTACATAGCAAGACCCTGTCTCAAAATGCCAAAGAAAATTGGCTTGAGAAATGGCTCAGCCGTTGAGATCACTTCCTGCTTTTCCAGAGGATCTGATCTCGCTCCCCAGCACTCACGTCCCAATGGCTTACAATCCCTGTAACTCCAGCTCCAAAGACGATCTGATACCCTCTTCTGGCCTCTGTGGGCTCCGGTACACACATAGCACAGATACACTCAAATAACAAGCCTTTAATCCCAGCACTCGGGAGGCAGAGGCAGGCGGATCTCTGTGAGTTCGAGGCCAGCCTGGGCTAGCAAGTGAATTCCAGGAAAAGGCACAAAGCTACACAGAGAAACCCTGTCTCGAAAAACAAAAACAAAACAAACAAACAAAAAACCAAAAACACATAAAAATAAGAAAAACAACTCTCAAAAAACACCAAAGATAATTGATGTGATAGAGTTAGTATTTCATTTTCAGATGAGAAGGCCGAGTCCCGGAGAGGTGAGAGGCTTCACGCTGTGGTGTTGGAGCAGCTGGTCTCTGGGTCTAGCATATGGGAATGAATGTGTGGAGATGGGGGAGAGGTCCTTCTCCGGACTCTGCTTGACGATGACTCCAAGTCATTCACTCCTCCTCATCCTCTTGTCTTTGTTCTGCTTCTCTCAAATCCGGCCACAGCGAAGTCATTTGCTTCCCAGCCAAGCTGCTCGGTCCTTTCTGAATTGTACGTTTTGAGCCAGAAAAGAAGAGGTGGGAAGAAATGGCCCCGGTGTGGTGGCCAGGTGCGCCGCTGGGATGGGGCTGTGCACCTGGACCGCGGAAGAAAATGGCTGTGAGGATGAATGCTCCTGGGCCCCGTTTCTGAGTCTGTAAGAATGCGCTTTTATTTCCCCTTCATCATATTCTATCACCAGAACAGCAACAAAACGCTCACCCTAATAACACCGCGGAGAAAAGTCTAGTTCGATCTGTTTGTCGAGCTATCCTTGGTTTTTTTATGTCTTGTTTTGCTTCCCCTTCACTCACACTCTGGGATGCTGCATAGAGAGCATCTGCCTGGTGTCCTCAGAACGTGGTTGCAGAAGCAGCAGCAGCCCTCTACGGGACCCTGAGCCTGCTCTTTGAAGCACACTGTAAAGGGACAAAACAGGAAGCCACCTAGGCGGAGGGAGCTGGAGCCCTTCCTTAGAGAAGGACCCACGGAGACAGCGCCCTCTTGTGGAATTTGGCTTCCCGGCTAATCTGCCTGGCAGCAAGCAATCTTTTTGCAGCTTTTTAAACCAATGGGTGATTTCCCCACGCGGTCTTATGTTTGAGGATATTCCTAGAAGGTTTAAGCACAATTTCTGGTTGCTTTTAATACTAACCAACAATTGATAATCACAACTCGGTGTGCAATTCAGATGACGGCATTTTCTTTTCTCAGAGAGACATTTTTAACAGGGAACTGTTTCCCAAATAGGTGTGTTGTAATTATTATTATTATTTTGCATTTTGGTGCAAAGCCTTTTAAAATATGATTTTGTAATTAGATTAAAAAAAAAAAAACACAAAAACACCTCTCCCACCTGGGCAGGGTTTAAACAAAGCCCAGGCAGTTTAGGACTATTTTTAGCTCTGATTACTTATTCAGCTAAGATAATCCCAAGTTCAGCAGTTTATCTGGAGGAGGCATGACAGCTGGGCTCTGGAAGGCAGCCTCAGGTCAAAGCCGACATCTTTATAAGGATCACGTGCTTCTTCCCCCCCCCCTTCCCCCCACCCCCCTGCGAGTATGGGAGAATGTTGGTGGTGGTGGCATGCTCTGTGATTCTGGTGTCATTTTCACAAGCCCGGAGCCAGCAAGTGGAGGAGAAACTGCTGATTCAGGGGCCTTAGACATGGCTGATCTCCACAGCAGGGAAAATAGGTCACTAATGACATGTGGCCAGAAGCCAAAAGAACAGTAGCCGGGAGCTCTGAGAGGCCTGCCAGGGGCAGGATCCATTTTACTTGAACTCCAGAGAGAAAGCAGTGTGCTTTAATTGACTTAAAGTAGTCACAGGGCTGCAGGACTCAGAGGCTAAGATTGTGATCCCCCACCCCCACCCCGTGCCCACCCCCCATTTTCATAAGCTCTCATTGTTTCAGTTTATCTCATTACTATTCCTGTACTCTGTGATAACTCCGGAGTTCCTTCTCTTTTTGAATATGTAAGCTGATTTTTTTTTTCTTCTCTCTCTTTTTTTTTCTCCCAGGCAGCAGGGTCAACTGCAGACAATGATGCTATTTAGCTTCTGTGATTTCTTCTGTACTGAAAGGGTTTGGGTCAGCCTAGTCAGCCCCACACTGATCTTCACGAAGCATCTCTGTGATTGGAGGGAAAGGAGACGGTCTGGTGTGGCCATCACGCGAAGAAGTACTGCTTTACTTCATCCTGGGGACTGTCACTCTGGATTAATGTTTCCTAGTAATGTTACTCGTTCCGTGGAGGAGGAAGGAGAGGGAGTCTGGGAATGGCCAGTGGCCGGGTGTGATCCAGGGGAGAGTTTCCACCAGACCAGAGATTCTCACTCTCCTCTATCCCAGCAAACACCCCATGGGATGGTGCTAAACCAATAGTGCGTGGACAGCTTCTCAAATACAGCAGGCTTGTCACAGGAGCCCAGGGATGTACATGTCTAATGAGTTTCTTGATGATGGTGATGCTGTTGGCCAGCAGACCACATTTCAAGACACCTTGATCAAGGGTAGTCTTGGCACCCCCTACCTCATGAGCAGTTGCCATGCCTAGAACTTCCTCCACAGGTCAGTAAACACTTTAGAGTAGGGCTATGTTTTGTTCATCTTTCATTTCCAGGCCCCATCACTGCATGGCACAGAGACAGAACTCACAGCATGGTTGTGGAATGACTAAACCCTCCCAGGTGATTTTTTTTTTTTTTTAAGAAAATGAAATGGGCAGCAGAGAGGTGTTTTTCTAGATCTGGGATTGTTGCTGGGTCCTAATGGCTCCTGTGAGGGAGGGGGTGAGAAGGCCCAGAACCAACGACACAGACACCGGATGCCAGGTGAAAGGCAAACAGCAGACTCATTTATTCAGTAATGGGGAGAGACTTATATACTCTCCTCCCAGCACCCAGACTGCATCCCAATCTGGTGACATTGCGTGCTCACCCCTCATTGGTTGGGCATGATCAGGACCTCTGACAACACCTGTTGCTAGGCCCTCAGGCAGACTCCAGGTTGGCTCATAAGGAAGTATGTGATGTGCGTGCCTTGGCAACTGGGTTGAACCTTATCTTCCCGCATAGGATTAGGCCAAGTGGGATATTGATTTCATTGGATGCCATTGATGAAAATCACTAACATTAGCACCTGTAATGATGGTGTAGGGAGGAGAAAGTTGGGCAATATGATGTCATCAGAGATGGGGAGGTTGAGAAAAGAAAAGCTGACTTTAGGAAAAGTGAGCCTACCCAAGGGAATGAGGTGTTGTGCACAGTGTGATAAGGGACAGAACTTTTTGTGAGTAGAGTAATAACACAGTACCTGTGGGGTGGGGGTTGGGACGTGGGTCCATAGGTGAAGTGTCTGTCATGCAAACCCAGGGGCCTCGACTTGTAGGCCCATCATACATGCAACAAGCCTGGAACAGGGGCACACGCCTGTAATCCTGGTGCTGGAGAATTAAAAACGAGGGGTGGAGGATGACCCCTGAGGCTTGCTGGGCAGTTACTCTTCCCCAGTGGATGAGTTCCGGGTAATGAGAAAGCCCATCTCAACAAACAAGGTGGAGAGTGATAGAGAAAGACACCTGATGCTGGCCTCTGTCCTATACAGACAGACACACAGACACAGACACACAGACATACACACACATAGACATAAAACACACACACAGACACAGACACACAGACAGACACATACACACAGACATACACACACATAGACATAAAACACACACAGACACAGACACACAGACAGACACATACACACAGACATACACACACATAGACATAAAACACACAGAGACACATACACGCCCACGCAGACAGACACATACATACAGACATACACACACAGACATAAAACACACACAGAGACACAGACACACATGTAGACACAGACACACACAGAAAGATGTACATACACACATACACAGACACACACACACACACACACACACACACACACACACACACACACACAGGATCTTCTGAAAGCTTTCCTGTGGAGGAGCACCTACTTGGAATCTCACAGAGCAGGTCCATGGTTCACGGAAGAATATTTAGCCTGAGCCTCCCAGTCTATGTGTTTTCGTTTGGATGGGTACAAAGAGAAGAAGCCCTACTGAGCATCTGCCTGATTCCACTCAGCAGCTGCGGCTTGTGAGTTCCTCTTTCGTCCACATTACGCTTTGCTGAATGAATACTTCTCCCTGGCCGTCCTCTAGCACTGGCCTTGACTCTTCTGGCTTTCATATTCTTCCTCGCGCCTCCTGCTTGCAATCTCTCTCTACCCTCCAACCATCCCCAGCCTGGATGACTCAGACTTTCCATTTATGATTTTGACTAGCAGCCATAGCTTCCAGGTGGAGTCTTGGGGTGTCTTTCCTCTACTCTTTTTTTTTTTTTTTTTTTTTTTTTTTTTGGTTTTTCGAGACAGGGTTTCTCTGTGTAGCTTTGCGCCTTTCCTGGAGCTCACTTGGTAGCCCAGGCTGGCCTCAAACTCACAGAGATCCGCCTGGCTCTGCCTCCCGAGTGCTGGGATTAAAGGCGTGCGCCACCACCGCCCGGCTTCCTCTACTCTTAATGACTGTGGATATTGCTCTCACTTACTGTGGAGGACCACAAAGGTTTCCTGGCGAGATCTGAGCTTGCTTTACCCAGCAGAGCTGCATTAGAGGATTGCTTGACCATGTGCATGGTTTCTAGGTGATTGGAAGGGTCTACACTTGGCTGAGCTAGGGGGAGGTCCTTTGTTCCACCCAGTGGCATTCCTATAAATAGCCCTTTAGAAGAGACAGAAGGGGAGGGGGCAGTGGATAAGGATCCAGGCCCTCCTGAGGCTATCCTATGTTTCTATCTCTCTCTCCTCTGTATTTCTATCTAAACCTCTTATCCCTCACTCCTCAAGAGTACCCTGTGGTAAAATGTGGGATCCAGTCTCCCAGCTGGACTCCCACAGTTTACTCCGTTGTCCATTCAAGCAGTTGTAGTCAACAGTTTGACTTCAGGAAATAGATGTTATCATCAACAGAGTCCACAATCGAGAACCAGACACACCCAGTTAGAAAGCAAAAACTCATCATGTTTCAAGTTCATTATTTTGTTCAGGGCTGCCTTCATTGCTCTCCAAGGTCACACGTGATTGCCACACCCAGTTAGAAAACAAAAACTCATCATGTTTCAAGTTCATTATTTTGTTCAGGGCTGCCTTCATTGCTCTCCAAGGTCACACGTGATTGCCACGGCCTGACAGTCTCAGGTTGGACATGCCTGATTATGAATCCCAGTAGCACCCTGGGCAGAACGTGGTCACTGGAGATGGACATGAGGAGCATGCTGTCCTTAAGAGACTCTCTGTCTAGCTGGAGGCTGCTGGGAAACAGACAAGTAACTAAGGCAGAGAGGGCGAAGTCCCGCAGTGAGCATCCGGTGCTGTGGAACTATGAATGACGTCTGATGCTCATCGTGTACTCAAGGAGGGTTTTTCGATGAAGCAACTTTCTGCTCCAGATCCAAAGGACGGATGAGAGTTTAGATAAAGAGACAGGAGAAAAGCATCTCGGGGAGAGGAAAAGCTCTTTGTAGAGGTCGTTATGTGGTCATGTGATTGACTGTAGACCCAGACCTTGGTCAACTGATGCACCTTTATAGTCCCGACTCATAGCCCAGCAGCCGCCATATAGTAGATGTCCAAGGAAATGCTTGTCGAATAAGTGGAGAACGAATGAATGAGTGAATGAATGTGTGGGTTTATACAGAGGTGATTAAAAAGGGTGCTAACAACCTCAGAAGATGTAATCCTTAGAAAGTGAAGGTTTCTGGGCTCAGTGGCTCTTGGTCCTACTTCTGAGGTGCAGCCAGGAGACCAGAAAGTTGTATGGTCTCTTTGTGTGGCTGCACTTCATGTCCCCGGGATGACTGCTGATGTGGTTTCCACATGCAACAACCTGCTCCCACCCAGGGCTTTGAAAACAAATGGGCGATTTCCCAGCAGAGTACTGACAAACGAGGCTAGAACTGATGGCGCGTTGGAGCGCCGCTCGACTCCTCAATAAATCAAACTGTGGCTTCCGAAGCGGGCCTCGTGCATTTTTCTGATGACTGGATAAATACTGAGTTTTGCTCTTGCCTTTGTGAGCCGCCTTTCTGAGAGCGCTCTGCCATGGTGTTTTGGAGCTGCGAGGTGGTTCCACGGGCCCACACAGCTGCCCACGCACTGGCAGGGAGCTCTGGGTTTCTGAATCACCTTGGGAAAATGGGAAATGATTAACTCGGAGGGAAGGAGGAGAGTTCTGTTTTCTGAATGAGTGATATAGTAACTGAAGCGCCGACTCCTAAGAAATCGGCAGGGGAGTTCATGGAAGGGGCAGAGGAGGCTAGCCCTGTGGTCTCAGGAGTTGCTAAGAGAAGCTCTGCCTCAGCCTGGGAGAGGCCAAGAAGGCAAGAAGCTCTGAGTGGGAGAACTTGGGTGACATGGTTAGAGAATCTTGTGGATTCTCCAATGCCCTGATGGTGGAGGTTGCCATCTGACTGAAGCAATGGCTCCTGGGTAATCATGGCTCACAGTGTGTTTCCCAACTGTGGATGTCCATTAGAACCCTGAGTCGTCAGCAGAGTTAAAAATATAGATCAGCCTTGGGCCTTTCCCAGAAGAGCTTTTTATTTTAATTGGTGTGAGGTAAAACTAGGCATTCACTAGTTTTGGAAGTTCCCTGGGTGATTTTAATTGAAAGCCAGGGTTAAGACTAATTGGTCTTAGTAGATTAGGCTAGCTTTACACCAGCCAAGGAGGGGCCTATTCCCTACCATGGCCTCTTTCCCAGGACCAGGGGAAGGAAAGGAGAGTGAGTGGAGAGAAGTAATTAAGGGTTCAGTGTGCAGCCTTTAAGTCCTCAGGCAAGAGAGTCTTCGGAAGCCAGAGGACACCCTTGGCAGTTAGAATTACCCTTGAATTCAAAAGCAGAATATGGAAAAGGAAAGAATGAACCAAAGCTTTTAAAAGACAGAGCGGTGGATTACTGGCAACATCCTTCCAGGAAGAACTTGAACTATGTTTGGTCAAAGGCTTGCTAATCCCATGAAGGAACCTGCAGTGTGAGAGCTCCCAGGAGGTTGGATCAGCAGTGGAAGGGAGAGTGGCAACATCGGAGATGGAGAGATACAATGCTAAGATCTAAAAACAATGGAAGCATCCGTGACTCCAGGGAGAGCCGGGCCAGAGGTCAGGGATACCACTATGTAGACCAGGCTGGTCTTGAACTCACAGAGATCCGCCTGTCTCTGCCTCCTGAGTGCTGGGATTAAAGGTGTGCATCACCACCACTGCCCAAAAATATCTTATTTTTATTTTATGTGCATTGGTGTTCTGCCCGTATGCATGTCTGTGTGAGGGTGTCAGATCTTGTAGTTACAGACGGTTGTTAGCTGCCATATGGGTACTGGGAACTGAACTCATGACCTCTGGAAGAGCAGTCAGTGTTCTTAACCCCTGAGTTGTCTCTCCAGTCCCAGGGATACCTCTCTTAGACATGGATGCTAACCTGTGCGACAAGATCTCACTTTTGAGAAGTGTCATATCTAGGGGTTATTGTTTGAAATATTGCCAAAGCTGCTGCTGGTGGTGGTGGTGGTGGGGCGTTGTGAGTTGGATGCTTTACCAGAGTTCTGCCATCTACGTCAGCGTTTCTAGGTGGTGTCAGGCAGTACATGAATCACCTGTCTCAGGAGAGCCTTGTGTAGCTCTCAAGGTTAGCTGCAGTATCCCTGAAAGGCGGAGCTTTGTAGAGAACACTCTAGCATTGTTTCAATGACATGTCATCAAGAAATACTAATTTGTGCCATCTTCAATGACATATTCAAATTCACTTGGACAAATCTCTTGTCTTAGGACAGCGGGTGGTTCCGGTTTCCTATTTTGACCATCTACTACCCCGAGAGACCCTTGTGTTTCTGCTGGTGGGTCACATTGACCAGGACCATAGCAGTGAAATCTTTGGTCCAAACCTTTCTAGGGTAACCCCAGATTGCTGCTGACTCTGGGATACTCACATGACCCTGACCCCCTAAAGAGATGGAATATCTTTGAGAACAAACTACCCCCTGCCTAGGGGAAGAGGGGCTTTCTAGATGGCCTTTGCACCTTGCCCACATACTTGTTAAAATTCCTTACTTCTTGTCTGACTTCAAGCCTATTTCTCTGACCTGTAAACAGATTATTGGAGATCATGTACTTCAAGGTCTTGTCAGATGAATTTTCAGCTATTTCTTGACATCATCCTGATCGGGCATAGCCACGAGGCTCCAGGATAGGAGTTGTTAGTGTGTTTAAGTAGACAACTGAGCAACATCAGCTGGTAACAGAGCAAGAAGCTGGTTGAAGAGAGCCCTCTGTCTTGAGCACCTGCCTACAGGCCTGTGTAGTCTTCAAAGGGTACAAATGAATGGAGGGAAGGCCATGACTTCCCTGATGTGCATGGAAGGTCTTTCCTGGTTTCTGTGTTTATTGGCACTAGCCTGATATTCCAGGCCAGGCCACAGAAGAAATTTATCCTAGTAATATGGCCACAGGTCTCTAATTCTAAAAGATTTGTGGGAAATGACTAATATGTGGTAGAGAAGTTCTATCCAGGGTCTATCCCTACCTTATTGCACAGCCAGTAGAGTCTGTATTTGAGAATAAACACTGACAATTTCTGGCAGTTCTAAAGGTCGAGGATCAAAGGTCCCATGCCATAGAGGTCTTGTGAATACTTAAGTATCTCCACAAATTAGGACTGAAGTATTTCCTATCAACAATCACCTTTTCTACCAGTTCCTACATAGTATCTGAGGCTTCCAGGATCCCTTGCAGCTATTATCTAAAACTGAGAACATGCTGGGGAGCAAAACCATCTCCTTGCTGTCCCTGGTGGATCTGGAAATGGTGTTCTTCGCTCCTTCATTTTGGCACTATGAAAAGTGGTGTCTCTGGTGAGCAGGGTTGGGTATGCCGAACCTGTGATTCTGGATCAGGTCTCCTTCCTGATCCATACCCCAAATATAAATTGTGTCTGATTTTTCCTTCTTCACAATGCCTATACTAAGTATGGGCATCAGAGATAGCAAGTGACATGTCTTGAATGGACCCCCTCATCTCCAAAGTGCGAGTTCATGGAGACTTTCCTAGGAGGTGATGCGTGTCTATTCTTAGTCCACGGACATTATAGCTAGTACTCATGAGCCCCATGCACTTGACCTCTGGCTTGAGATGTCATCTCCATCTCTTCAGGAATGAACTGAAACTTTCCAGTCTGCTCTTAGGAGTGGAAATGGGGCAGCATGTGGCTTTCTGCCCAAGTTTGCCATTCCAAAGCCCAGCTGTGCGAGCCTGCACCAGTAACCACACTGGAGCTGCTTGTGTGGATGCAGAACTCTCTCCCAAATCTGGGTTTGATGTGCTTCCTTTTCCCCTCCCTCCCACGCATCCCCTAACTGTCCATTCACAAATCTAAGACCCACTACGAGACTTAAGACTTAAAGCACTTAAGTCGTAGGATCTGAAGTCAGGATTATGTCACAGGTTCTGGCTGCTGCAAGTTATTAAGGACTCTGCAGCCATTACCACTCAGCTCCAAGCTCCTCCCCTTTCCATGGTGGCTTCTAGCATGGCCTTTCCAGATGCAGCTGGATGTCTGCAGATTCAACCAATTGCAGGTTAAAAAAAAAAAAATTCAGGAAAGAAAGAGGGCTCTTGAAGACGTTCAGATTTTTTTTTTTCTTATTATTCCCTGAACATGACAGTATTGTGACTATTTATGTGGAAATCACATTACAGTTGTATTTTAGGTAATCTCGGGATGACTAAATGTATACTGGAGGATGTGCTTAGGTTGAATGCAAGTACTCTGCCATCTTATTACACAAGATGCATAAACAACCACTAGTTTAGGGGTGTAGGAGTGATCCGGGGAGCAATCACTCGGGGATACTGTGAGGTAGCTGGCTATATTAGCGGCCAGAGTGAGAGGTTTTCTCAGGCATAAGAGCACCCCCGGAAGGTTGGAAACAATGCAAAATTTTCACCAATTCACTTTTTCTCAGCCTCCTCCATGTGGCTTTTATCACTGACATACCCAAGAGAGGTTGTCTCTCTAACCACAGACTGTTAGCTGCTCCCCTTTCTTTCCCTGCTGACAGCATGCTGTTGGACTGTCTGCGCCTTTCTCTGAGAATTGCTATCTAGATCTCTCACCATCTCCTACCCTGGTGTGTCATCCACAAGGTTTCCTGGAATCACCCGCTTCTGTGTCCAAAGCCTGCAGCTCTGGGTGAGTGAATTCTTCTCCAGCCTGGCTGTCTGCATTCCACTGGGGCCTCTGACTTCCTCAGTCCCCTCTGTCTGTTTCCTGTTTAGCTTTATTATGAAGGAAATAAGGAGGGCGTCTCTTACTGTGGAGTCTGCTGCAGAAACCATCTAGGACTCCAACTTGCGACGATTTTGTTTGGTTTTATTTTCCTCGGCACTGTATTTTCCCTACTCGTTCCTGTAACAAAGCTTCTGGAGTCACTTTCTAAGTAGAAGCCCTCCCCTTCCCCTCTGTGTCTCGGAGAAAGTGGACCTGTACAGGTCTGGGATGGGTAGCTCTGGAAGATTAGTTACAGAATCCTGACCAGCTGCTCCTATTGGAGGGCAGGATTGACCTGGAGCCCATTCAAGACCTCAGACACCATTCGCCAATGTTTACCACCAGCCTTCTCTCCTTCATCCCCAGCCCCTGCCTCTCTGAGGTACATCCGGCCATGACCAGAAGGTGACCTCCAGACCCTCTGCTTCTTACCTTTGATACTGATGACGTTTTCTGGAATTATTTCAGCCTTCAGCAAGGTGTTTCCACAAGGAAACTGACTCTTGGGCATGTGGAGTTGATGGATAGTAATTCTTACCTGACACAGTGGCCGGCACCCGATCCTAACATCCTTGAGTGAATCCCCAGGCTAGCTTTGGAACATAAGCCTCACTAGCATGTGGGTTAGAAGAGAGCACAGAGGGGCAGAAATTCAAGATCTGCTGGATTAATATTTCCCACTTGCATCAGTGAGGATGCTGAATACCACTTTGAGGGTTCTTACCCCTACCAAGTGACTTGGGGGCAATTACGGGGAGGGGGGCGGTCAGCTATGATTCAGGCAAATACAAATGAGCAAGACCCCTTTGGTCTTGGTATCAGGACAGACTGAGTAGACAAAAAAAAAAAAATCCACAAAACAAATACAATATAATATAAGGGGAGCATTAATCAATAAACAGTGTTGGGAAAATCTGACTAACTGTTGGAAAAGAAACACAGTCTTTCTTTCATAACTAAGATCAGAATCAACAAAGAAAATATGTGTGGGAAGAGAGAGAGACTTTATCATCCAGAGGGTGATTGATCGTCACCTTCAGTACAACCAACCTGTGACATGCCGTCACACATGGCTCCAGACCTTGACCCTTGCTAAGCGGAATCCTCACAACCCGCCCCCTTTGAGGTATCTGCTCTCTCTGTCTCTGTCTCTCTGTCTCTTTCTCTCTCTCACACACACACCCCTTCTGGATGATGGCAATGAGGCAGGGAGAGGTTAATTTTGCAAAGGTCCCAGCCTGTGGCTGTACCAGGACGCAAAGGAAAGACATGTGAGTCCAGGATCCGTACTCCTACAACACTGCATGACAAAGAAGCACTCATGAGCTTCAAAGACAGAAATTAAAACTCCATGAAAAAACGTCATGTGGAATAACAGAGAAACGACTACAGAGAAAAACAGGTCACACATGTAACTGATGAAGTATTAATACTCATAATTCCTCAAATGTTATTGCTCAGAACACGGATGTGCTGAACGATGCTAATGGGTATCCTGTGATAAAAACCAGTTTTGATGGTCAATTAAGTTTAGGAAATGATGTGTTAAATCTGACCATGGACCCTGTACTCTCTCAGCATGCCTATTAGTATCCCGTGGGGCAGTATAGTTCCCTGAATGCAGTCTGGAAAGTGTTGTCTTTGTGTGTGATGAGCTCCTACAAATCTGGAAGGAAAATATGAGCACCTTGATAGAAAAAGTGGAGAGGAGAGAGGATACCCCCAAACACACACACACACACACACACACACACACACACACACGCACAAACACAGCTTTCCTGGTTGTATGCAAAGACGATCTTGAAAGCAGGTATGGGCCTTCATTGAACAAGGTCTGTGCATAGGAATTTTCCATGGGAACAGCACCGGGGAGAGGCCAAGCATGAGGACCGAGTGTTAGGTCCTCAGAGCACCTTTGAAGGCAGGGGTGGCAGTGTGCACCTGTCATCCCAACACTTCTAGTGGGAGACAGGAAGTGGGGTCAGGGGGAGCTCAGGGACCAGTTAGCCTCGGGTACACAATGACATCAAAAGACCATGTCTCAAACAGTGTGGAAGGTGAAGGCTGATGCCCAAGGATGTTCTTAGACTGCCACGGGTATACGATGGTATTTTCAGGCCTGCACTCACACTCATAAATATGTACACACACACACACACACACACACACACACACACACACACACACACATAAACACAAGATGTTTTATACAAGAAGTAACTTGACAATGTTAGGATCCTGCCCTCACTCTTCTGGGTCTGGTGTCTTATGTCATCAATGGACGCTGGTGACTATGTACCCGCCACATGGTCATGCAATCCCTGCCTTAAAAAGATGGACCTGGACCCCCCCTTTCTCTCTTTGTGTTCTTTCTCTGCTCTCTCTCTGTTCCCGCTCTGCTCCCTCCCCCCAAGGCCTGGATCTCTCTTCCCGCCTTTCCCTCCTAATAAAGCTCTAAAAATTAACATTGGGTTCTGCCGTGACCTGTGACTTTCCCACTGGTAACCAGTGCCACCAACCAGCACCTTACTATCAACAAGCATATACATAGGGATTCGTTTCAAATTTATTTGTTATAAAATGCATAGTAATGTAACTAAGTTAGTGCATAATTATATATTTGCACTATTATTTTTATTTTATAATTAATTATAATTATGTATTGTAGATCCAGTCACTTTTCAAAAACAATGATACTGAAAAATAATATTTTATGGGGAAATATCTGATTTATACATTGGAAAAATCAGTTTGATAAATTATGTCATTTTTCGAAAATAAATTTTAAAAGACTGGAAACATAGATTAAAATATTAAGTCAGGCAGTGGTGGCACATATTATTAAATTTCGGCAATTGAGAGGCAGAGGCAGACGGATCTCTGAAACTGCCTGATCTACAAAGTGAGTTTCAGGACAGCCAAGGCTACTCTGAGAAATCTCGTCTTGAGAAAAAAAATTTACACACACACACACACACACACACACACACACACACACACCCCTTAGTTTTCTCCAGGAGTAAGATTTTGGTTAAGTTTTATGTTCTTTATAACCTTCCTGCATTTCTTAAAAACAGTAACAACAACATTAACTTACTTGTTACCGTGAAACTACAAAATGGTTATTACCATTTGAAATATGGAATTTATATGACTCTGAAGTTGTGCAATGAGGATTACGCAAGGAGGAGCACTTCATTCTTTAGCAAACAGATGAATTCTTTATTGTAAATACAACCTTAGGCTAAGAAGTAAGACCAGGGTCTATGGGAAGGAAGAAAAAGAAGCCAAACAGCGGAGTCTGCAGAAATAATAGATCTTTATAAAAGAGCTGGAGAGAAGCGGAGAATTAACCCCATGCAGCTTCACCGCTGCATCAGCTCACGGCTTGTCAAAGGAAAAGCCCAGACGGCCAATGGTGCTTCTTGCACCTAGCAAGGAAACAAATGGACGTCAAATTGTGCTTGGCAAACAGACCTGAGAGCCACCTTCCAGCAATCTCTAAAGGGAATCACAACTCCTTGTTTTTAAATTTGTGGAACAGCATCTGGGCCAACTCCTTACCTTTTTTTTTTTTTTTTTTTTTTTTTTTGACTAACCCAAAATGAACTCCTTATGCAAAATCTGGAGCCACTCCAGCATACCCAGTGCTCCGGGTTGGCAGCCAGCTGTTGGCAGCTCACACGAACTTTCTATTCTTCTAAATGGTGCAGAAATTTGTTTCTTCATAGGCGTGGGGAAAACTGAATTGGAGGTCCTAATTTGAAAATACCCAGAACCTCCTAACATCAGACTCACCTCAAGCCCCCAGCAGTTTGCTGAGGCTGTTTATTTGATTGCATTGACTGTCTTAAAATGAAAGGGGTCACAAGAGAAGGTCTCTCCTCATTTGTGATCTGTATTTTAGTTATTTTTCTGTTGCTGTGATAAAACACCATTGACGAACGTTTCTTAAGGAAGGAAAGCCTTGGCTTGCCTCATCGTTTGAGGGGTCAGTTCATCATGGCGGTGAAGCTGGTCGCGTTGTGTCTCTGCAGTCAGGGAGCAGGGGCCAATGACCGCCCAGGCTCAGCTGGCTTTGTCCTTTTGATTCAGTCCAAGACTCCAGCTCAGGGAACAGTGTAACACATTTTCTAGGGTGGACCTTGTCTCCTTGGTTAACCAAGATAATCCCTCACAGGCATGCCTAGAGGCTATTCTCCTAGGCAATTCTAGATCTTGTCTAGTTGATGATGATTAATATTAACTGTAACAACATGTAAAGGAAATTCTCCAGCAAACCCCCCCCACCTCCCGGCTAGGAGAGGACTTGATTGTTAATGAAGGGTATATCTACTCCTTCCAGAAGATCTTCACAAGCCAGCTGTACCTCAGGATTTCTTGGGGTGCTTGAGAAAGGAACAGAGGCCAATTCCCTATGAGGATAAGGTGCAGGACTCCTGTTATGGTTTGAATCTGAAATGCCCCCATAGACTTATGTTTTGAAAAGTTGTTCCCTGATGTGGAATAATCCTTCTGTACGCTGTGAAGTTGTGTTGCTCTCATTGTTAATAAAGAGCCAACTGGCCAATAGTTAGGCAGGATTTTTGGGGCAGAGAAAACACTGGGAAGAAGAAGGGCAAAGTCAGGGGAGTCAAGGGGTCATGGGGAGACACAGAAGAAGCAGGAGATGAACATGCCACGCTGAAAAAGAGGTACCACTATGTGGCACATCATAGATAAGAAATATGGGTTAATTTAAGTTGTAAGAGCTAGTTGGTAACAAGCCTAAGCTATTGGCTGAGTATTTAGAATTAGTATTAAGTGTCTGTGTGGTTATTTGAGAGCCAGCTGGTGGGAGAGAGCTGACTGCCAGGACACAGAGAAACCACCAATAGTTCCCAGATGGCGGTGCTATTTGGAGAGGGTGTGCAGCTAATTGGAGGTAGGACTTGGGCGCTAGAAGTGGGTGACATCAGGGGTCTGGGTGGGACTTTAAAGGTTCTACCCAGCCAGTGATTCCGGTTCATCTCTCTATTCTTCCTGAGCTGCCCTGTAAACAGCACCTTCTCCACACTCTCTCTGCCTTGGTGTGAACCACCCCACTATGGGTTGAAACTCCTAAAGCAGGGAGCCAAAAGAAACTCTTCCTACCCTAAGTTGCTCCTGTGAGGTATTTTGTCACAGTACTGAGTAAAAAGTAACTAATATTACCCTCATGTCCTCAGGGGAGTTAAGATCCAGCCAAGGCTGTTGGTCTTCAGTTCCTCAAGGGATCATTCCTAATTCTAAAGCTTTTATTAAATTGGCCAAGGAGACTTTTCTTTGCATAAATATGTATTAAGTTAGCATATTAATCAACTTTGAAACAGTCTTAAACCACCTATTTTCGTAGATTGTTTTTTTTTAGCACACAGAATAGGGGAAATAAACCTAGCTTTTCAAGACTTTTGAGTTCCAGTTGAAAATGTAGCTTTCCTAGTTCTTTAAAATAGAACGTGCCAGAAGGATAACCATAGTTTAGGCAATAAAAATGTTCAAGGATGTGCATTGTGTCTGTTGTCCATCAAGCATGTGGGTTAGTGAGAGTGTATGGTCTGGTGGCCAAGGTCAGAAGCACCAACATGCTTCCTCATCCATGCAATGGCCAGTGATTCCAGTGGGTTGTTGTGAAAATCAGAAGAAACAAATTCAGTGTACAACGCTGCCCTGCCACAGGCTCATCCATGGAATCCCTGGACTACAATCCACTTAGCAAGCATCTTGCAGAATCTTTGGGTATGTATTAACTGATGTGCATGTGCGTGTGCGTGTGTGTGTGCGTGTGCGTGTGCGTGTGCGTGTGTGTGTGTGTGTGTGTGTGTGACTGAGTGCACACACATGTGCATGAGTATGTGTGAAGGTGGGTTTCTCCTGTGCGTATGTGTGTGGAGCACAGTGATCCACATACAAAAATTTTCCTCTATTTTTTTTTTTTTTAAAGACAGGGTCTCTCACTGACCCTGGAGCTCCAATCTTTTTGGTTGTCATTTGGGAATACTCTATTTTTCTTAGAAACACCATTGCATTTACCAGCTTAGGCATTGACTTCTGTCCCCGTCCGTGACTCCTGCTGGCTCTCTTCATTCTTACCATCCCCGAAAAGGTCAACACCAGCCTTCTCTTACCAGAGGGCTCTAGAAATATCTACGACTATGGAAAAAGGAGCGGTATGGATGGGCTCAGGATTTTCCAGTCTGGGGAAAATTGTCTGGGCCGATACATGGTAAGCTGCCACTGGACAGTCTCCTTCTGCCGCTGTGAAGAGAAAACTTAAGTGAGACAGTGCAGACTCACACTCTTGACAGAAGCCAGCTAGACACGTGGCGGCCTCCCTGTCCTGGCTGCCCGCAAATCTTTGTCTCAGCCTAAACTCCCCGGTCTGCCTTTGGTGTGGAGCCTGGGTGGAAATAAACATTCAGAAAAATAACCTTTCCTCTCCCTCCGCCTTCCAGTCATAACAACAACGCTAACTCTTCTGCAGGCCAAGTGAATGCTTCTGCCCACTAGGGCAAAGGTCAGGAAGTGCGGAAGAGAAGGAAAACAATTAAGATTTCTAGACATCCTTGCAAGACAGCCTTTGCTTAATTCCCTGTAGTTGCCGGGGTTGCACAGAAAAAAAAAATGGTATAATTGAGAGTGCGGTGACCTTTGGAACCTCTCCGGATGGGAATTATTAAAGTAAGAAGCCGCAGGTCTGGGGACAGTGAGATGGCTCAGTCCGGTCTTGAGCGTCTGAGTTCGAAACTTGGGGTACACACAGTGGAAGGGCAGAACCAACTCCTACCAATGGTCCTCTGCCACTCGCTTGCGTGCCCACGCCCTGGAATTAATTTTTAAAAATTAACAAAGATAGGAAAGGAAGTCACACAGTTCCGGGGGTTGTGGGATAGAGTGGGGGGGGACATGACACGGGAAGATGGGGGAGGAGGGGGATGACGGGGGAGGGGGGGGGCTTCAGCGTGCTCCTTTTCTTCTTCAGGATTCTCCCTGTCTTCGCGTGCAGCTTGCTCCCAGAATAGCTTTCCGTTCGGCACTTTTGTCTTTTTCTCTCCCTCAAAGCCCCTCCCCAAGTTCTGGAAGAACCGAGAAACAACCGTGGCTGGCGCGGCCGCCGTTTGAAGCACGACCAAGTGTGTCAGCAGACCGACTCCACAGCGTCCACCTGCCGGGACTGCAAGACACACATGTTCCGCCCTGGGTAAGAACTGCCGGCCTCAAAGGCTGGGCCGGGCTCCAGGCTCTTTTTTTTTTTTTTTTTTTTCTCCTTTATTCATGGATTAAAGTGGAATTTTCCAGAAAGGCTTGATCCAGGAAGAATCCTTCCCTTTGGTCTGCAGGTTCTCTTTGTGCAGCAGGACAACACGGCTCGCCACTGCCCGGCAGGCAGGCGTGGGTAGCTGGTCCCGGCTCACTCCATCGCTGTCAGACCAAAGAAGGAAGGCAGGACGAGCTTTCTCTCCAGAAAGGACCGGATTTTGGTGTGAATTTCACTGATTCACACAAAAGAGCCTCGAGCGTATTCGTAAAGTGTACGGAAAAGGTTTCCCTCTGTTTTAGTGAATGCTACATTATTATGAAAAGAAAACTGGACATAATTTCCTTGAACAAGTCACTTGCCTTTTTCTGCCTCACTTTCCCCATCTAAAAAGTACAAGAGTTTATAATGGTCTTTGCATTTTCTAGACTTAATGCTATTATTTGAAAAATAGTTAAGCAATATCCATCTAAAAAAAAAAAATTAAAGGATAGTGACTAGAAAGATGGCCCAGTGATTAAGGGGACATACCCAAATTTCTTTCCCAGCATCCACATTGGGTAGCTAGCTCACAGTCACCTAAAACTCCAGATCCAGAGGGCTGACACCTGTAGCCTTCACAGGCATCCACATGGATGTGCACAAATCCATACATAGACACAAACACATCTATACATACTTGAAAATGGAACAAGTCTTTTAAAATTAAAAGATGATATTTTCCCATTTAAACAGGTTCTAGTTGACAAAATTTTGACCAATAAATTATTTATTCCCCAATCCCAGGTAATGGTGCTTATATTTCTTACAAGTTAGAGCTATCTGAATTTTTTTTTTTGACCGCATGGTAATATTAGCATTTAAATACTAACATTTGAAATTAAAGCTTGAGATACTGGAAATAATGGTCAATGGTGAATCTTGTGCTTAGCATGTGCAAGGCTTGGGGTTCTATACTCAGACTCTTGTGTATGCATACAGAGAGAGAGAGAGAGAGGAGAGAGAGAGAGAGAGAGAGAGAGACAACAAAAACAAAAACTTGAGACTCTAGTCCCTAAATTGCTGTCTGCTGGATGACATTTAAATGAGGCTTGATGTCCTACTCAGTGACAAGGACAGGTGTGAACACCGAATGATGACTCTTCATTACTTAGGTCTTGAAATGGAACAGTGGCACCAGGGACGTGAAACCCAAGACTTCGGAGAACGGTTGATTCACCAAAATTGTTCCAAACCATGGGGCGTGAACGAGCAGTGGCCCGTAACGAGAGGTATCAGATTCGCTTCCCAACTACTCTTTATGGGTTATTTTTGTAGACAGCCACTCACTGTGGTTGGAGTGGGAACAGGCAGGAATAGAGAGGAAGGAGATTGTGGGTGTCCTTTGAAGTGAACGCTCAAAACGAAAAGTTCTTGCAAGGGAGGCCTTTACTTACCTCACTCTCCATGTTCTTCCTGTTTAGACAAACCCACCAAGAGACTCTAACGCCCATTTTTCTCCACGTCATTTGTCAGAGGACAGCCTGGAGTTCAAGCCATCTTTGTTTCCAGAGGGTGGCGCTCTCTCCCTCATGTGCCGCATTCGAGTGAATGCTGGTGGGCCTGCTCTGGACACGCCTGCAAGATGCAGTGATATTCAGACAGGATGTCACGTGCCTCTGCCGTCGTAAGCCTCGTTGATGTAGATGGATTCCTAAGGTTGAAGTTAATATCAGTGAGACTGATGGATGCCAGGGAATCTTCAGTTTTGAAAACATCAAATAAATTCTACGTGCCTTGTGCTGGAGTTCCCCAGAAGAAGACCCGTCCATGGCCCTTTGCTGACAGAAAAGGGAATTTGTGCATCCCCTCCTGGGGGGGCTCCCTGTCATTTCCTTATACTGCCTCTGGGCCCTTGGAATGGTGGGCAGATGGAAGCCATTATAGATTATGACCATAAATATCCTCTTGTCTTTATTGCTAAATTCAAGGCCTGGCTTGCTATTTGGGCTTGATGATTTTTCCACTATTATTTGTTAAAAGTAAAAGAAAGTTGAGTCTTCTGGGAATCTGCTAACACATCATAGGTAATCCTTTAAACCTTTTTCTTTTTGAGATAGGGTCACGTGTATCCTAGGTTGACCTTGAACTTCTGATTCTTCTGCCTCTACTTTCCAAGTACTGGAATTATGGGTGCAGGCATCATCATGTTTGGTTTCTCTTTTAAAAGTTCTTTTTAGGGGGGAAGGTGGACAGATAGCTCAGTGGTTAAGGGCACTTTCTGCTCTTGCAAAGTACCTGGGTTTGTTTCCCAGCACCCACATGCCAACTCACACACACCAGTAACTCCAATTCCAGGGAATTTGAAGCCTTCTCCTGCCCTCTGTGGGCACCCCCACTCACGTGATACCCACACGTACATGCCGATAAGACACTCATAGAGGAGAAATCACAAAATTAAATTTAAATAATCCCTTTGATGGGAGTAATTAGTAAAATGTTAAAGATATCTCCATCATCAACAGCAAATACCTCAGAAGACAGAGTGGCAATAATGTTTGCCTATAGGGAGCTCACAATCTGACTTATATACATAGATGCAGCTCTGTTGGAGTAATCAATAGGCTTACAAAACCTTGTGCCAGACAATCAAAAGGAAACGGCTCTCACTGAAGCTCTGGGTTTAGGGAACCCATATGGGATTCTACCTCTCCATATTCCATACTATGAATGTCCCCTGAAGAGTTTCTCACATTAAGACTACCTCGTAGAATAAAAAAAAAAAAGCGTTCATGGCCAATGTAGAATAAAGCCATTCCGCCCTCCTGTGCTGGCTTGTTTTATGTCAACTTGACACAAGCTAGCATCAACAGAGAGGAGGAAGCCCCAACTGAGAAAATGCCTCCGTAAGATGCAGCTGTAGGCAAGCCTGTAGGGCATTCTCTCTAGTGTTTGAGGTGGAAGAGTCCAGCCCCTTGTGCATTGGGCCATCCCTGGGCTGGTGGTCCCGGGTTCTCTAAGAAAGCAGGCTGAGCAAGCCAGGAGGAGCAAGCCAGTAAGCAGCACCCCTCCATGGCCTCTGCAGCATCTCCTGTCTCCAGGTTCCTGCCCTGTTTGAGTTCCTGTCCTGACTTCCTTGGATGATGAACAGTGATAGGAAGTGTCAGCCAAATAAACCCTCTCCTCCCCGACTTGTTTTTGTTTGTGGCGTTTCATCACAGCGATGGTAACCCTAAGACAGAGATTGGTACCAGAGTCGTGGGGTACTGCTGGGACGGACCTGACCATATTGGTTTTGGGAGGGTTGTGGTAAGACTTTGGAACTTTGGGCTAGAAAAGCCATTGACTGTCTAGAGCTCAGTGGGCAGTTCTCTAGGAGCTTGCAAGATAAAAAAATCTTAAGAGCAGTGCAGACGATGAAGACTTGGTTTGTGAAATTCCAGAGGGAAGCAGAGACTCTACCAGGCTTTTTGAGTGAAGACTCTGTGGTGTCCGGTCAGTGGGAGCTGGAGAATCAGCTGTGATTAACAAAAGACCAGAACCACCAAAGTGAAACCTTTGCTTTGCTGAAACAACACATGCTGGTTGCCTGGGCTTGAAGAACGAACGGCGATTAAGAAGAGCAGCATCACTGAGGTGAAGTCTTCTGGGAATTGCTTCTTCAGGGCCGGCACCCAGAAGTTGTGTTCCAGAGGTGGCCAAGGTTGCACCCCATTCGGTTATGGAAGAGTCATCCAGGTGATACCATCTTGGAAGGCGTAAAGGGGTTATGGAGAGCAGCTGAGGCTTGGCGCTGTGTGGCAGGGCTGGAATCTCTAAGAGAGTCCAGGAGAGACGTTTGGTGAAAGTGAAGGCCAGTTGCAGCAGAAGACCCCAGTATTCTGGAGGGGCCATTAACCGAATGACCACCAAGAACAGCGGCAGGGAATGGAGCCAGTTGGAGTCTAGAAGACAAACTGTGTGTGTTGCACAAGGCGGAGCTGGACAAGTGGCCCAAGCCCTTCGGAGGGGCCCAGAAGATGGTGAGTGGATCCCAGCCATGGGACATTGACGTATTTACACATTTGGAGTTTGGTTTTGCTTCGAATTGATTGCAACTGTGCCCTGGTTCTTCCTTCTTGGAATAAAGTTCTTAACTTATTTTTTTGATTTTATAGGAGCACACAGTTGAGGAACTTTTCAATTTTAAAAGACTTTGGATTTTTTTTAAAAGAGACTGAATTTTTATTTGTTTTTAAAAATTTTATTTTTATTTATTTTCATTTTGGAAAGTGTTTTATGTTGTGATGTTGATACTAATATGTGATTAATTTTTTTTTTCAAGATGTGGTTTCTCTCTGTAGTTTTGGTGCCTGTCCTGGATCTTACTCTGTAGACCAGGCTGGACTCGAACTCACAGAGATCTGCCTGCCTGTCCTCCCGAGTGCTGTGTGATGTGTGGGATGAACGAGAAAGGTTGTAGCTTAACAGTGATGTGTTTGTGTGTCAACTTGGCATGCAGTCAGTTGTGCTAGCTAGTTTTTAAGTCAGCTTGATAGAAGTGTTCTGTATTTCTGGTTGCTTTACTTGTTATTTGTTTTTTATTCTTCTATTTATTTTACAACCCGGCCACAGCCTCCCCTTCAGCCCCCCCTCCTGGTCTCTTTCCCCCATTTTCCCCTCCCACTCTGTAACCCCCCTCCTTTTCCATCTCCCATCCAGGAAAGGGTAGATCTCTTATGAGTATCAAGAAAACACAGCATATCAATCAAGCTGCAGTTGGACCAAGCACCTTCCCATGTATTAAGGCTGGGAGGAGGGAACCTCAATTGAGAAAATGCTCCCATAAGATCGAGCTGTATGCAAACCTGGAAGGCATTGTCTTAATTCATGATGGATGGGGGAGGGCTCAGCCCATGGTGGGTGGTGTCATGCCTGGACAGGTGGCCCTGGGTTCTATAAGAAAGCAGGCTGAGCAAACCAAGGGAAGCAAGCTCATAAGCAGCACCCTTCCATGGCCTCTGCATCAGCTCCTGCCTCCAGGATCCTGCCCTGCTTGAGTTCCCGTCCTGACTTCCTCCCATGCTCAACAGTAATTTGGAAGCATAAGCCAAACAAACCTTTCCCTCCCCAAGTTTTTTGTTTGTTTGTTTGTTTGTGCTGTTTCAACACAGCGGTCGTAGCCCTAACTAAGACACCTTCTATTAAAATTTGTCTTTCAAGGGCTGGCAAGGTGGCTCAGAGGGGCTTTGCCACCAAGCTTGATTATCTTAGGTTTATTCCCCAGACTCACACAGAAGAGAGAACGGACTCTCACAAGTTCCTCTTTGACCTGTCCCTGTGCACGGTGGTACGAGTGTAGCCCCCTACAAACAGACAAGCAAATGTAATTTTATAAGTTCACGTTTCAGGATGTGACGTGTGATTCAGCAACTCTGTTTCTTCTAGATGGGACTCTTCCTTCCCAAATAGGCTGGCTCTGACTGGAGCCCAGTTACAGTGAGCTACGTTGTTTTTTTTTTTTTTTTTTGTTTGTTTGTTTTTTAAGACAGGGATTCTCTCTAGTTTTGGTGCCCATCCTGGATCTTGCTCTGTAGCCCAGGCTGGCCTCAAACTCACAGAGATCCACCTGGCTCTGCCTCCCGAGTGCTGGGATTAAAGGTGTGAGCCAGCAACGCCCGGCCATGTGCTACTTTTTTATCTTTCTGCTGTAGGAGCAGTGAGTCCAGACATTATCTGCATAATCAACACAATGAAAGGCTGTTTAACTTTCCAGTGAGCCCAGGGTGCCTCCTCAGAGGGTGAGGCGTGGAAACCCATCTCTTGGAGCTCTGACATGCCTGTTGGATCTGTCTGTGACTGGAATAGTATGTGTGATGAAAACACAATATGAATTTAATTAGCCCAGGCGTTTATGGATTTCTAGTATTTGTAAACTTGTTTGCTGCACATCGGTATCCAGGCTAACTGACCAACTCTTGAGAGTCACAATAGTTTTGTTTTAAATCTCAGGGCGTCTGTCTAGTTTAGCAAACTCAAGCCAATTCTACAATCCTCTTCCTGCAGAATTTGTGTTGTTAGGCCTGGAAATCCTGATAATTCAGACAAAATAGCTAAGAGTCTCTCTCTCTCTCTCTCTCTCTCTCTCTCTCTCTCTCTCTCTCTCTCTCTCTCTCTCTCTCTCAATCTTGAGAAAGAGAAAGGGAATTCTGAATGTAAGTGCCAGGACCTGAAAGTCACAGTCAGTCTCCTGAGGCCTCTTTATAATACCTGTGCCCAATCATAAGGATTTAAGGCTGTATACTCCCACAAGCTCCTGATAAATGAAAGAAAAGGAAAAAAAATGTAATTTTTTCCCCAATGGCAGGCTGAAGGCAAATCTATCTGACGTAGGAAACATACCTCTTTTCCTCCCTGGAGGAAATTAGTCACCCAGCTCTCAAATCTGCCTG
The DNA here is from genome assembly GCF_004664715.2 of Peromyscus leucopus. Lineage (NCBI taxonomy): Eukaryota > Metazoa > Chordata > Mammalia > Rodentia > Cricetidae > Peromyscus > Peromyscus leucopus. Next base: position 11,351,524 of record NC_051078.1, read on the forward strand.
GGACAGTGGCTTATCAATCTATATTCAAGAAGCCAGGAACACCTTCCCTGACACCTGCCAGATGGTGAGGGGTGTACTGGTACTCTTAATTTTTATTTGGTAATCTATTTTATGCTCGTGAAGCTCCTGGGGAGGGATGAGAGCGAGCAGTGACAGCTCATCAAATGGCAGCTGACACTTTTTATATAAAACACCCAGGAAGAGGCTGGGGGCAAGTACCCAAGTAGTCAGAGCTATACAAAATGATGCAACATGATTTTCTTTTCATGCTTCCCTTGTCGTCTAATAAAATCCACCGGCTTTCCACGTGCTGAGGCAAAGGGTTTCTGTGCCCAGGTGTGCAATGTGCGTGGAACAGAGCAGGGTAGGTGTCAGAGACCAGAGACACAGTGAGTGGAACACAGGCAGCAGGCAGCATTAGAGCACAAGGGAAGGATTGCCACAGCCTGGTGAAGACTTCTTGTGTTTCCTCTTTGCCTGGCACCCCCGTGGGAGTGTTGGGAAAGTGCTGAGGATGAGCTGTGTTATCGGCACCAAGCAAGGCCAGAGGAAAAAGAACTTGACGGCCTAACTGGATTTAAAAAAAAAATTCATCTTATTTTCTCTGCAGAGGTAGCATTTCTTTTAACTTAAAAGAGGAGATGCTTTAACGGGTAGGTTTCTGAAGGACGATAACTTCTACTTGGCTTCCAAAGTCAGTTTTCCAGCCCCGTCACTGGGCAGCCCCTCCTGGGAAGAAGCTGGAGCGGAAGACACCAGTGAATTCTGGATGAGCAGTATGGTTTCCGTGGATACCACATCCAGGTAAGGTAGTCTAAGCCCCACAGAGAGGTCATTGTCAGTGCGAAACAATGGCCAAAATGAACCGAGGACCTGAGCATTAGAACCCAAGTGTCAGAGAAGTTACGGTCCAGAAAGTGGGTGCAAAATCCTTCGATACCAAGAATGGGACACAGGTCAGGGTGTCTTAGTGGGTCAGAGAAGGGTGAGGTGAATGGAACCAAGTTAAAACAAATAGAAATCATCAAACAAAACAGCAAAAAACGCGAAATCTAAAAAGGAAGCTACTTTCTCAGTTAGCAAGATCCATTTCTCTAGCTCAACAGGGTCATTTGGGAGTAGTTACGCAAACACAAAGATGCAAAGGGAAAGTTGGAAAATTGTAACAGCTGTAGGCAAATACTGATGCCAGGTAGTATGGGAACTCCGACCAGTGAAGGGTTAGTGTGAATATCCTTTGGGCAGTATCTTTCCAAACATGGGGACAAATGTGTTACCCCAGAAACAGCTGAAATCAAACACTGACCTGCACATCAAGTTCTCAGGAGACAAGACCATCGGTGCTAGACATTTGGGATGGTTTTGCATGTGTCTAATAGAACTGTGGGCCAAAGACGGCTGTCTCTCACAGCCAGCAAGCATCTCAGAATCATAGTAAGAGACTGAAGTTTTAAAGGTTGAATTTGTAAGACTGCAGGGCTTTTCAATTTTGTAAAAGTTTTTTTTTTTTTTAAATATTGTGATGTTGATATTAATGTGTGTTTTGGGGGATAAACAAGAAAGGAAAGGTTATAGCTTAACAGTGATGTGTTTGTGTCAAGTTGACAAGGTTATGTTATGCTGGATAGTTTTATATCAACTTGATAGACATCTTCTGTGAGGAGGAAACCTCAATCAAGAAAATGCCTCCATAAGACTCCTGTAGGGCAATTTCTTAATTAGTGATTGATGGGGAGGGCCTAGCCCACTGTGGGTGGGGCCACCCCTGGGCTACAGGAATCTTCTGTGGGCTACCAGCATCCTTCCTTTTCAGATGACACCATGTTCTAGTGTAGCTAGAGTTTTCCTGCCTTGCCCACAGTCAGGACAAATCTTTGTCACCCGCCAGTCCCACAGCCGCTCAGACCCAACCAAGTAAACACAGAGACTTATATTGCTTACAAACTGTATGGCCGTGGCAGGCTTCTTGCTAACTGTTCTTATAGCTTAAATTAATCCATTTCCATAAATCTATACCTTGCCACGTGGCTCATGGCTTACCAGCATCTTCACATGCTGCTTGTCATGGCAGCAGCTGCAGTGTCTCTGCCTCAGCCTTCTGCTTCCCATAATTCTCCTCTCTCCTTGTCCCACCTACTTCCTGCCTGGCCACTGGCCAATCAGTGTTTTATTTATTGACCAATCAGAGCAATTTGACATACAGACCATCCCATAGCATGTAGCTTGGACACAGTCTTGGAACATTCTCAGCACAGCCTTTGGAGTGGTGTGGGGTGGACAGGAGTGGCCTGGGAGACAATATGCGTTTGTACTTCCTGCAGTGTTTTGTCCCCCCCCCACCCCCCTTGTCTTCTTGTGTTTATGAGAAATAAGCAAGCTCTCCTCAGCGCTGTTAAAATAGAAACAATTGAGTTGGGTGTGGGCTCCCTGCCTCCGAGACCAAGCTTGGAAGCATTCCACCCCTTGATAAAATGACAGCTGAGGACCAACTGTCCGGAGTTCCGTGTCTTTGTTGCTAAGAACCTAGGTTTAGAAAGATGGGAAACCGGGCAGTCTTGGCAGGGGTGAGCGTGCACTGGCTTTGCGTGTGTGTTGGGGGTGGGGGTGGGGGCGGAGGTAGAAGAGAGGTACAGCTTGTCTGGTTCAAGGTCCCATCGCGTCTTGGCACCCACCTACAGCACACACAGAGCTCTTTGTTCATCTGGGTGACTGTGCCACTGTGCAGTGAGGAGATGCCTGCCTCAGGTGAGTCCAAGGAGACGGTGCCAAGAGAAGAGATCCCTGCTGGAGCCCGCGGCTAACGTGTGCAGGAGGGTCGTATTTCACAGGCTCTCGTGATGGGGATTTTTTTAATCCCGTGAAAGGTTTTTCTCCTCAGTAGGTTCAGTTTCTCTGGGAATCCCTTGCTTCAGGCCAAATAAACCCAAATTTGGCTCTACAAGCTGTCTCATTTTTTTCTCTTCATTTTGTGTGTGTGTGTGTGTGTGTGTGTGTGTGTGTGTGTGTGTCCATGTGTATGACATGCATGCATATGTGTGTATGTTTGCAGGTGTGTGGTGTGCAAGCATGTGTGTGCATGTGTGTATGCATGTGAAGGCCTGGGGCTGATATTGGGAATAGTCCTTGATGGCTTTCTATCTTATTTGTTGAGACAATGTCTCCCTATTGAACCTGGAGCTCACCACTGTAGATGAATTGCTAAACAGTCTTATTAATAAAAAAACATGGAGCCAGATGTTGGGATGAAAACCCGAGCGATCAGAGGAATAGGAAAAGCCATGCAAACCTCACCTCACCGACACCTCAACTTCCAAAGAGACCTACTTCCTGTATACCCATGCCTAATGCCTTTCTGTTCTGCTATCTCATTTGCTCTCTCTGTCCAGCTATATCACTTCCTCTTCCTGCCCAGCTCTGCCACTTCCTGTCTGTCTGTACAGACCTCCAGACCTCTATGGTTAACTAGTGTTGGAATTTAAGGCGGGTGCCACCATGCCTGGCTCTGTTCCCAGCGTGGCCTTGAACTCACAGAGATCCAGACAGATCCCTGCCTCCCGAATGATAGGATTAAAGGTGTGTGCTAGCATTGCCGGACTTCTATGTCTTATATAGTGGCTGGCTTCTTCCTCTGACCCTCAGACAACCTTGATTGGGTTGCACAAATAAAATATCACCACACGCCACTTTTGTTATCCTGGCTAGCCAGCTCTGGGGATTGCCTGTCTCTATCCACCAAGCACTGGGATTGCACCCACCTGGTATTCACATGGGCACTGGGAATCCCAACTCTAGTTCTCTCGTGTGTGTGGCAAGCCCACTAACCACAGAGCCATCTCCACACACCTTATTTTTTCTTATTAAAAGCATCATTCACATGTTGTTGTTTATTATTTAGAAGGCCTCACCATGTCATTCTTTGTTTTCTTATGCATGAATAAACCCCCAACTCTTAACTAAACTAACAAGAGAATCTCCAACCTTCACACAGGAAAGAGAGTAGTTTTGATTTGTTTCCTAAGTTTCTTTGATGCCTTTGTTTTCTTAGTCTAGGAAATTAAAATGACAGTCCCCATATAAATGCAAGCTGAGCATTCAAAGTGAAGTCTTCTGTATTTTCATTCCCTGGCTATCAGTGTGGTCATATATATATATATATATATATATATATATATATATATATATATATATATATATATCCTTGTGTGATCTTAATAGTGACTGGGATAGGCATTCAATTATTTTTAAAAGATTTCTTTATTTTTATTTTTATGTGTATACGTGTTTTATCTGTATGTCTGTGCATTGTTGTGAGAATTTGCTCCGCCAATGACCTTGGGGTATCTGGCCTCTTAAAGGTGTGGTTTTCTCTGAGTATGTGGCTGCTTAAAACTGAGGAGGGGGCACGTGCTTGGGTCAGAAATGGATGGTTGGCTGGGTCCATTCACTCCTGGGCAGGATGGGGGACGGCAAACTTTGTTCTGTATCCATGAGTGTATTTCTCCCCATATTTAAGATACCCTTGAACAGACTCTCGTGGACTCGCTCAACAAACAGCATCCATGTGAACAGACCCCAAACAGTGCGCCATGTGCGTGCAATGTCCGAGGAAGCCAGAAGAGGGTATTAGATCCCTTGGATCTGGAGCTTAAAGGTTCTAAGTCTCCATGTGGATGTTAGGAATCGAACCTGGGTCCTCTGGGAGAGAAGTCAGTACTTTAAATCACAGAGCCATCTCTCCAGACAGTTCTTACCAAGCTCGAGAAGAAAGTGGTTTGCCATCTGTACAATGTCTTTCATGTTCACACAATGGCTATGACTACTACTGGAATCTTTGGGGGGTCGTTTTGAGTTCCCCAGATGATACTGAGAAATTGGGGTACCCACTTGGGGTTCTTGGTTTCAATGAACGAACTGAAGGATGGGCTCAAGCGGAAGCTCAAGGACAGTCTTATTAGAATTTAAAGGAAAAGCCCCAGGGCAGGCAAGCTGTAAATCTCAGCAGCTGCCTGGAGGAGGAGACTGGAGGCGAGAAGGAGGAAAGGAGCCCTGATGTTTGGTTACTGGTATGGAGGTCCCCCACAGAGCAGGGATGGGGGAGGGGGCTTTAGAAAGAGCATGGAAGTCCGAAGTACCAGAAAAACAAACAAACAAAAAAACTTAGCTCAGAGGTTCTCAACCTGTGGGTCGTGACCTCTGGGGAGGGGCAGTGCAGCAACCCTTTCACAGGGGTCACATATCAGATCTCCTGCGTATCCGATACGTACATTACGATTTGTAGCAAAATTGCAGTTATGAAGTAGCAATGAAAATAGTTGTCTGGTTGGGGGTCAGCACACCATGAGGGACTGTATTTGAGGGTCGCAGCATTGGGAAGGTTGAGAACCACTGCCTTAGGTTTGGCCTAGCTTCTAAAAGAAAGAGACCGGAAAAAAGGGAAAGTGGCCCCTTTCTGAGTTAAGACTAAGAAGATGGGCAGGCTAGACAAAGCTCTTGGCTGCTCCGCCTGTGCGGCCTGCACTGGGGCCGGGAGTCCTGGAAGAGGAAAGTACAGTATCTCATTAAAGGGATAATTATTCTACCCATCTTTTCACCATGGCTGAGGGTGAAACTGCCTTCCTTGGGGTGGTTTTACAACTACTGTCATATAAGTGTCATTTAAAAATCTCCCAGTGTGTATCAGGCATTATGCTGTGTAATAGGATACACACTTCAGTTCTCGCAAAAGCCTCATAAGAATCTGCGTTACGTTCCTATGTTCCTACTTCTGCAGATAGGAAAGTTAGGTTGTATGGAGTTGGTGGACTAGGTGAGGTCCACGCAACTAGAAAGTGCTGGGGTTGTGTGTCCTCGGACTCCCTTCTCATGTCTGTGTGAATTTGCTACTGATGAACAGATCTTGGCAATGGCTTCCCTCCATTCAGTATATTCCAGCTTACAAAGCCCTGTCAGGCCCACTGTTTCCTGTTTCCAGCTTCCTCACAATTTTGGGGCCCCACATACTGAAAATATGAAGGTCAATCAATCCCAGAGACATCTTTGAGGCTGTTTTAGATAAAGACCGATGAGCAATTTCTGAAGGGGAAAGTAACTAGCAGGCTCCTTACAGATAATTCTGATTTGCCAGATATAAGTAAGATCAAATAAACTTTAAAAACGTCTCCTCAGTTTGTGAGTTCACTGAGAAGGAATGGAAGGACCTGTAGCTAGAGTTTTCCTGCCTTGCCCACAGTCAGGACAAATCTCTGTCACCCGCCAGTCCCACAGACGCTCAGACCCAACCAAGTAAATACAAAGACTTATATTGCATACAAACTGTATGGCCGTGGCAGGCTTCTTGCTAACTGTTCTTATACCTTAAATTAATCCATTTTCATAAATCTATACCTTGCCACATGGCTCGTGGCTTACTGGCATCTTCACATGCTGCTTGTCCTGGCGGCAGCTGGCAGTGACTCCTTCTGCCTTCCTGTTCTTTCTTTTCTCCTCTGTTAGTCCCACCTATACTTCCTACCTAGCCACTGGCCAATCAGTGTTTTATTTATTGACCAATCAGAGCAACACATTTGCCATACAGAACATCCCACAGCAGGGACCAAGCCTGGAAGAGAATAAAAGTTACTGTTTGCACTGTTCCCTTGGGTCAGTGTACACCAAAGTGTGGGGTGTGTGCACACACTAGTGTAAATGCCGAGTCCTACTGAGTTCTTTCCTATCCAATCAGAGCAAGAAAGGCAAGTCTATCAGTGGTTAGCGCCAGGCCCAAGCACATGTCTCCTTGCCTCAGACTGATAAAGAGGCCTTGAAGATCTTCCTTTCGTGGGGCCTGCTTAGACCTTGTCCAGGACCCCTACACAAATTCAATCTTCAGGGGCTAGAGAGATCATTTCTTGGTTAAGATAGCTTCCTGCTCTTTCAGAGGGCCTGAGGTGGGTTCCTTGAACTTATATTGTGGCTCAAAACCATCTTTAACTACAGTTTCAGGAGACCTGATGCTTTCTTCTGGCCTACACACTCACACACACACACATACAAACACACACACACACACACACACACACACACACACACACAATCCGTATAAACTCATGTAGGTATGCACACACATAATTAAATAAATCTTTTTTTGAAAAAGATAATGCAACCTTCCCTCACATATTCTCATCAAAACCTTAGTTGCTCTCCTCCCCAACCTTCCTACTGTCCTATCTCCAGCCTGACCTGTGCCTCCTCCCATGTCTGCACTATAAGGAGCTGGGAGTCTCTTTATAGTTCGGAGCCTGAATGGTTCAGGTACTTTGGAGGACTGCCTGGTAGTCAAAGTGAGACACATTTGTTATTGCAATATGGCCTTCTCTCATGGGTTTGCCTCCATGGTCTCTAATCAATAAATCTGCAGGAAGAGGCCACACTGAAGAGCCCTGACACAGGTACACACCGTACCCTTGCCTTTTGTGAATTACCGATTCTAGACAAAGTCTTCAAACCTCTAGCCCATACCGGACCCTTTTCACAATGCTGTCAGAACCTATGATGCAATGTAAAATAGCCACAAATCTACGTTTGTGTCGAGAGGTGAAAGGGAGCCAAGTAATACTATTTAAGGGCTGTGCTGAACGTGGGGTAATTATCTACGCTGCATGTCTTTCTCCCAGCATCCATCTCTCCCATGTTGTTTTTAGGAATGGATTCCTCACAGTGATTCTTGGACCCACAGATGCTGTCTGTTCTGCCTAAAAATGGATCCTTTTCCCACCAGACGTGCCTAGTGCTGGAAAGAGGAACGGGCTGGGGTGGGTCTGTGTGAGTGGTAATGTTACGACAGTCTGTGTCAGCAAGGGCTGAGGTCAGCATGTTCGTCACATGTCCCCGAGGCTCCCTCCCACCCAGCTGGGATCCTAGATGTCTAATCTAGCTGGGGTGCCGCCGAAGGCCTGACAGCTGAGGGCCTCCCAGCCTTCTAGCAACAAGTCGGGCTTTTACGTCGGCCCCAAGTCATATACTGATCGTTTTAAAAAGAAAGCCATCTTTGGAGGGTTAACACTAAGGAACAGTCGAAAGCTGAAGTGATGTTCTTCTCCCTCCCCCATCCAAAGTTTAGGAAAACCTAGAAAGGAAGTGCCAGGAGTAAGTCAGTTTTTCTATTTCTAAAACATTTTTTTTTCTAGCTTTAAAATTCTACGTGTGTGTGTGTGTGTGTGTGTGTGTGTGTGTGTGTGTGCGTGAGATCTTTGGGAAGGAAGGGGAGGATATATATAGACTGTTGCTGACTTCCCGTTTCTAAAGATAGTATTTTAGTATCTCCAATTTGTGTTCAGAACGTCTGTGCTGCTTACATGTCAAATGATACAGGCGTCTGAGGTCCGATTCACTCCCCTGATCATTGACATTTTCTGCCTAACATGAGTGGACATTTGGGATCCCGATTTAAATAGTTTACACAACCCCTCCCCGACTCTGGGGGATGGATTAGGTTCACCATCGTTGCCTAATCTGCTCTAGAGAGTCTCACTGGCCAAGCAATGGCTAAGCCTAAATTCCCTTTCATTGCTAGTACTCCATGTACTTGAGAGAAGACGGTCATGGTCATCACATTTAAAATGACTTTAATGCTATTTAAAGACAAACACTTGATGGATGAGTTGCATGCAACAGTTCGGATGGGAAAGGGTGGTGGTGTTTTTAGGGCTCCTTGAATGTATCAAAACTTCTTTTCAAATGCTGTATTCATGTGAGACTTCTTACCACTTGTTTCAAAATAGACTGAAAGCCACAGTCTTCTGGAAGCCTCAGCCCCCCCCCCCCATCTCCTGCCCCCTTGAGTCTTGGTTTACTTAGTAGGTCAGCCAGATGTCAATGCTGCTTGGACCCTGCCTTTGTGTTTTTATTGATTTGGCCCACAGACACTTCTTACCCAAGATAAAGATGTGTGCTGCAGATAACTGAAATCAAAGAGTAGCTATTGCCCGGGCTTGCCTTTGGCCACCATGAGGGAGTGCTTCATGGAGCAGGAACTGGACTCCTGGCAGGGGCTCCAGACAAGATGTAGGGGAGATGTAGGAGTTGTGATTGAGACTTGGGATGGGGAGGGGAGAGAGGAGGGTACCTCTAGATTGCTATGTGGTGAAGATTTGCAGGCAGAAAGGACATGACCTGTTGGTATAAAGAGAGAAAGTTTTAGTGTACCAGAGTGTTGGTTAAGTGGCGACGCTCATGGCTGGCCACCGTGGTGGCAGAAGAATCATGAGCCATGGTTACCTTTCTAGAGCTTTATTGAGAAAGAAAGGGAGGAAGAGAGAGAGAGAGAGAAAGAGAGAGAGAGACCACGCAGAGGAGGGAGAATACAGAAAGAGAGGCAATACAGAAAAAAGAGCACAGAGAGGGCACACCCGCTTTTTAGGTTGGGATGCCGTCGTAGACTGATGACGTAATTAAGGACATAATCTTTACACAGAGCATCTAGGGCAAAAAAAAAAAAAAAAGTGGCTCCTGGGAGGACAACCATGGAAAGGAGTGTGAGTTCTCAGAGGTGCTTAGGATAGCCAGCCTTCCCCAGATGGACCCCGTTCTCCTCTCGGTTTCCAGAACACGATCTCTTGGTTTTCCTCCTCCATTTATCACATCTCAATCTTTGGTGTCTTCCTCTCCTCAAAGACTTAATGCCGCTGTCTCACACCCCTGCCTTTTCACTCCTCTTACAGTTTGTTTACATCTACAAGGTGCTTTAGTTTAACCATAGAGTTTTAAACAAGGTTTACACCTTGCACCACGAGTCTCCATCCTTTACGTTGACATGACCACCCAAATTTAGATTCCTAAGTCTTACGACTTCCTTGACTACTTTCATTAGCTGTTCAAGAGAACACTCAGGCACAATCCTGGCCTGAGGATGGAGAATACCTGCCTGGCATACCAAGACCTTGGGTTTGATCCTCAGCACCAAAACAAAATGAAAGGAAACATGTTCACAATACCAATGAAGGCACGCAACCGAATAAATGAGCTCAAAAGACTTAAGCATCAAGTCATTCTAAAGAGTGGGTTTCTGAACTAGTGTGGGGCTAGAAAGAATAAAGAGTCTTTTCTTCCACCCTTGAATGTTTGATGGTGGGTATTTGGGAATCAGTCTAGCAAAAGCAGGCTGATACTTGGTGCTACACGTCACGTATGTGCATGACCATGCTTTGGAGAGTAACTCCAATAGGATAGTAAATGTTGGAGCTTGTAAACCTAACTTAGAATAGAATGCAAATAGAAGAAAGCTTCTGTGGAGAGAACTGTAAATGGACGTTTCCTGTCCCGACTGCTTGGTCTCAAATACCCAGCAGCCACTTCTCAAATAATTGACTCAGAGGCTTAATATTACTTATAAATGATCAGCTGGTAGCTCAGGCTTATTACTGACTAGCTCTTACACTTAAATTAACCCATAATTCTTATCTACGTTTAGCCATGTAGATTGGTACCTTTTCTCAGTAAGGTATTCTCACCTTGCTTCCTCTGCATCTGGCTGGTGACTCCTGACTCCACCCTTCCTCTTCCCAGCCTTCTTATTTTGGCTGCCTACTTCCTGCCTGGCTACTGGCCAATCAGCCTTTTATTAAACCAATTAGAGTTACAGACTTTACAGTGTACAAGAAGATTATTCCATAGCAGAGAACTGACCTGTTTTTAAGACTATGTGGATCTGTAGGAGAGCAAATGAGAAGTGTAGTTTGCCTAGGCCCTGTCTTTCCATCTTCTTCATGGCTGTGGATATCCACCACAGACCACATTTATACAGCTTTACTTTATCTCTCCTCTTACATCAGAGACATTCCGAATGGGGGATGTATGACAGCCTCAATTCCCAGAAACTTCTGCTCTTACAGATAATGGGGGAGGTTCCAAGAAAGGTTTTCCCTGCTAGATACCCAATGTCCTTGGTCTGTCTCTTGCTTGTGCCAGCGTCATAGGATTCAGAGTCCTGATCTGTCATCATGTCATTGCTGCGGCTGACCAAAGCTCTACAAAGTTATTCTAGTATTCTCAGTTGGGCTAGACATGGTGTAGCAATTGAGGCAATAACAGCCCCCTTTAGCAGCCTCCCTTCGTATCTGCCTTTCCTCATAACTTTATTGTCTGTTTCATTCTGACCATGAACTCATCCATGACTCTGGCTTTGCCCAGTGTAATAACAGCAAGCATGTCAAAACCATCAGCAACTGAAGTACATATATACAGAGTTTGCTTTCATCCCTCTCTTCAAGCCCTGCGATTATTTTGGAAACATGGCTAGGCTAGGTACTAGAAGATGAGAACCACAAGTAGCGGAAAGACACACTCTAATGAGGTCATCTTCAATGAGGCAGCCTCCAGGTAACTGGCCAGTTAGTTCACCATAGACATGTGAATATGCCTAGCAAAGACTGGGTAATTGAAATTCAGATCAGAAGGACTGTCTGGCAATTTGAAGATTCATAACAAGTGATAAATAATAATTACCTACCCTTTATTAAATCATGCCTAATATTGGAGTATAGTCTGTTGTATAAAACTCCCAGCATACACACAGAAAAATCCTAGCATCATTGAATGGAGAGAGTACAAGGATACACTGAGAGAGACACAGGACTGGAGTTTCTCCAAGTTCAATTTCATGCTTGGCAAATTTCATCCCAGGAGTCCTGGAGATGAAATTCACATCAGTGTTTCTCATTGGATGCTTTTATGTTCTCCAAAAATGGGGGTTCCTGGCCCTGGTCAAAAGTTGGTTTTACTAGGCTAAGTCCCAAATACAACGTTATCTATTGATATTAAAAAACCCACAATTATAAGTTGCTCTCCTTTATTTCAGAAGGTTGTGTTAGAAAAATGTTGGAAGGATGAGAGGTTGGACAGAGAAATGGGAAAGTTATTGGAAGAGGCAGCTTGAAAGATAGGGTCCTTCAGTGGGAGGGACGGCCACATCAGTGGGATGTGGTTATGGAGGTGAAGTTCCTGCCTTTAACGGTAGCTCCTCCCTTCCTTCAGACCTGAGTTCAGTCCAAATCCCTTGGCCAAATGCTTCCTACCAGCTTTCAGTGACCTACCAACCTTTACGCTCTGCCCTTCCAGGTGAATGAAGATATTTTACTGGAGTCTCACATCCAGCGCGGTACTCCTCCATGCCTCTTTGGAGAATGATAAACAGCATCCCTTAGATAACTTCTTGACACATGCAGATGTTTGAAAGGGAGGCCACGAGGAAAGGTGAACCATTACCACAGGTGCTCCAATAGTCTCTCATTGATCAATAGTGGTTGTTGTCTGCTGTGAAGTGCTCATTAACGGAAGGATTCTGTCAGGCTTGCTCTCGGGTGTAGAAGATAGAGTTCACGGGGCACGAGGACAGTATATTTTAACAATGTAGTGCAAAGGAATTATTCCAGAAGGTGAAGATTTCAAAGGTGAATAGTGCCATGATAAAGGCAGCTTCCTGGTTCAAGATGTAGACAGGGGAAATCAGACACACCTGGATGCAAATTAGGACTTGTGCTTTGCTTGTACTTTTATTGTGGGTCAATGAAGTTCTCCATGCCACTGTGCAATGAAGGCAGTAATACCCACTTCCCAGGGAAGGCACATTAAATGAGACAGAGCATGTAAAAGACCTAGCAAAGTACCTGGAATCCAGTCTGAACTCAGTACAGGTGATGACATTAATGATGGTCACTAAGATAAAGATCCTTTCAAATGTCCTCTACACAGCTGGGATATATTTGGGATATTTAATAGATGTGTTTTTTTTTTTTTTTTTTAAATCAGAAGTTTCAGAGAAAATTGTACTTAAGATATCATGGCGGTCACAGGGTAAAGAAATCGGCTTCATGTCATCTGGTCTTGTTGCAGTTTGCTTTTCTGTTGCTGTGATAAACATCTTGACCAAAAGCAAATTAGGGGAAGAGTGATTTCTGCTTACCCCTCCGGGTAATGACCCATTACTGAAGGACATGAGGCCAGGAACTCAAGGCAGAAACATGTACCAGAAACCATGAAGGAAGGCTGCTAACTGGCTTGCTCAGCTAGCTTTCTTATGGACCTGCCTGCCTAGGGCTGGTGCTGCCCACAGTGGGCTGGACCTGTCTACGTCAATCATCAGCCAATACTGTCTCTTACAGACATGGTCATAGGACAATCATATCAAGACAAATTGAGTTCCCTCTTCCTAGGTTGGTTCAATTTAACCATAAAAACTACCTATTGAAGATCTTTCCCAAATTCATGTGAGGATGGATTCTTCCTTCATCCTGGGTCCACAGTTGGCATCCTTGGGACAATATCACAAGGCATAGCATAGTGCAGACAATATTACTTTATGAAAATAGTCTTCAGTGGCTTGTTAAAAAACATCCACCACAGAAAGCAAGATGAACATTGACTATAAAAAGGCATTGGTGTGAAATCTGGCCAAGGTATGTATTGGCCCAAGGCTTCAACTGGTTGTGTGCCTCTGTGGAGTCTGGGGACAGAGGAGTCATCATCCCCATCCTGTCATCCTAGACCACCTGCTGGGAGGGGAGGTGTGGCAGCCTTGAATGGGACAGGGTTGAGTCAGAACTAAAGGCTTCATCTGCCAGTCTGGTTCTCAGCAGCAGCCACCAGGGCCCTGAGTGACGACTCTGTTCCCTGAAGAACAGCCCTGAATTTTGTGCTGCCTCTGTGAGACCATCCAGGTCAACACTTGGCATTTTTTTTTTCCAGCCAGGACTGGCCACACACATGTTTGTTTGCATTTGTTTTGTAGGGACCCACATGAAGTGTAGACAGCGGGGTTGTGCTGGTCTCAGCGTAGAAGCTCGACACAGTGCAACCTTTGAGGAAGGAAGTCAGCCCTCTGTACCAAATGAGGTTGAGTCCCAGCACAGGATGAGTCACCAGGAGACCTGGGTTTTGAAAATTCTTCTCCAGTATCTGTGGTTTTGCATGCTGGGCAAAGTTGCAGGGGTGGTTTCTTTTCATGGAGACATTTGCAGAGTTAGAAAAGACAGGCAGATCTCTGTGAGTTCAAGGCCAGCCTGGTCTCCAAAAGCGAGTTCCAGGAAAGGCGCAAAGCTACACAGAGAAACCCTGTCTTGAAAAACCAAAAAAAAAAAAAGGACAAGAGACTCAAGAACGACAGTGTCAGGGCCAGAGAGGTACCTCAGCCAGCAAAGTGCATGCCCTTGCAAGCAGGGGGACCTGAGACTGATCACTAGCACCGACAGAGAAGGTGACGCTCATGGCATATGCCTGTAATCTTGGTATTGGGGAGGTGGAGACAAGAGACTCCCTGGGCCTCATTGGTCATCCAGTCTAGTCAAATCTGTGAGCTCTGGGTTCAGTGAGAGACTCTGCCTCAAAAACTAAGATGGAGAGCGATTGACCTCTGACCTCTATATGTATGCATGTACTCACAGACATGAACACAAGCACAAAAATATCCAAAATAATAAAAAGATCAGTAAAAAATTAAAGTCAGGATCATGTTTCTTCTGTAAGAGAGACGCTGGTACCTACTTAGTACAGTGGTAAATTGATGGACCACTCATACTGAATTTACAGGTGAGCATTTGTGAGAGAAAAAGACTCCAAATTAGTTCCTTGGTGAGATAGAGTAAATGTACCATCAACAGGAACGAGTTTAATCACTACTTCCTAAGTTGCTCCATGGCATGCAGAATGTTGCAACACTTACCAAGCTGATTTTTGAAGAGGGCAACACTAAAATCTAAAATTTTTGAGCAAAATCACATACACAGACACAAACCAGACCTTATCCTTGAAATGCAAACCCACCCCTCACCCCTGCCAGGTACAACCAATACTGACTCAGGAATATACACTTGAAAACGATGGAATGGTGAGCTGGTTTAACAGGTAAAGGTGTTTGCCATCAAGCCTGATGACCCTCATTCAATAATCAGGTCTCACATGGTGGAAGGAGAGAATTGATTCCTGAAGGTGTCCTATAACCTCCATGTATATGCACTGTGACAATCACACACACACACACACACACACACACACACACACACACACACATACACACACACAGACCCCCACACACATACACACACATACACAATACACACACACACATACATACACACACAGACACACACACACACAGACACATACACACACACAGATACACACACACATACACACACACAAATAGGTAAGTGTAATGAAAATGTTAATTAAAAAGAGATAAAAATACCAAAAAAGTTAATTCTTAAAATTTTAAATTTAATTAAAAATTAAAATTTTGAGTCTACAACCTGACCAGGTAAGATTTATCGCAGGCACTTGGGAACCTTTGTTCAAGGCCATCTTTAGTCCCCACCCCCAAAAACAAACAGATAAGTAAATAAATTAAAAAGTATACTATCATATGAAAAGTCCACAATTTTAAAAGACCACAATAAAAATTATGGGCAATGTAACCTTAGAAAAGGATTTAGAAAGAAACACATCAAAATATTAAGGAGCTCTTTCTGAATAATGAGATTAAAACTGATTTAATATTTTTTTCTTAATATGCTTTACAGATTCAAAATTCATCATAATGATTGCACATTAATTCCATAATTAGAAAATATTTAATAGGAGACACAGAGTCAGCCAGCTCTAATTGGTCCAAGAGAGCCTTCATCCAGTAACTGATGGAAGCAGATGCAGAGATCCACAGCCAAGCACCAGGCCGAGATCCAGAAGTCCAGTCAAAGAGAGAGAAGAGGGATTCTGTGAGCAAGGGGCATCAAGATCATGATGGAGAAATGTACAGAGACAACCAAACCAAACTAGTGGGAACTCATGAACTGTGGACCAACAGCTGTGGAGCCCCCATGGGACTGGACTAGGCGCTCTGCACAAACAAGACTGTTGTGTAGCTTGATCTGCTTAAGGGGCCCCCTGGCAGTAGGGTCAGGATCCATCTCTTGTGGGGGACTAGCCCCCACTTTTTCCCCAGGGTACTCTTGAGGAAGGAGAAGTGAGAAATATTTAGATAGAAGGAAAGAGGGACGAGAGACAGAAACACAAGATAACTTTGGAAGGGCCTGGATCCTTATCCACTGGCCCCTTTTGTCTCTTCTAAAGGGCTTTTGAAAGGAATGCCAAGGGGCAGGGCAAAAGATCCCCCGCTAGATCAAAACATATTGCACATCCAAGTGCAGACACTTCTAAACACCCAATAACCATGCACGTGGTCAAGCGATCCTCTAAAGCAGCTCTGCTGGGTAAAGCATGTTCAGATTCTACTAGGAGACCTTTGTGGGCCTCCACAATCCCTGGCGCATGAGCTGGATTTTGGAGCCCACTGCCTATGGTGGGACACCTTGCACAGCCTTGATGCAGGGGGAGGGGCTTGGACCTGCCTCAACTGAATGTACCAGGCCCTGCTGACTCCCCATGGGAGGCCTTACCTTGTCAGAGGAGGGAATGGGTGGTGGGTTGTAGGGGGGACGTTTGGAGGCGCAGGAGGAGGGAAGAGAGGGGATCTGTGGTTGGTATGTGAAATGAATAAAAATTTTCTTAATAAAAAAAAAGAAAATATTTAATAGCCAAAACTTATGGTTGGGGACATAGTAGCTTGGTGGTATGGTGCTTGCCTAGCATGCCTTGGGTTTGATCCCAGAGCTGAAAAAAATATATAAACAAAAATCAGCCCAGTTTTAATAATGAGAGTAGCAGTGTTTTCTGCCATCACCGTCTCGGTTACAGATGGAGCTCCAGATCTTTTGGTCTGTGGCCCCACAGAACCCCGGGGACTTGATTGTAGCAATAGCTCAGCCTCACTGTGCAGCTATACAATCTGAATCCTATCAAGCTATCGGCTGATTTGAACTCACAGGCATCTGAGAGGAACCCTTTGCCACTATCTGCCGCGGATCACCTCTTTGTGCTGATTATTATCAAGATATACTATCAGTTATCTACACACACACACACACACACACACACACACACACACACACACACACACAACCGGTTAATAAAATGCTAAATATCATTCTAACATCCAAGTAACTTCCATTCAGACTCTGTACCAGTGAATCACAAAAACCAAGGTTAAAAAAAAAAAATCTACCTTGAAGCTGGGCAGTAGTGGCACATGTCTTTAATCTCAGCACTCAGGATACAGAGGCAGGCAGACATGGGCAGATCTTCAAGTTTGAGGCCAACCTTGTCTGCAAAGTGAGTTCCAGGACAGCCAGGGCCACTCAGAGAAACCCTGCCTCTTAAAACAAACCAATAAAAATCTGCTTTGAGCTTCACCTCTGACCCCAGCACTGCGGTGGCTTGCTTTGGTCTCCAGCTCCAGGGCTGTATCTGGCACTGACCCCTTCCCTGCCTCTTCATTCCCAGACCCACTCCTGGACTTGTCATTGAATACAGCTTTACTTATGCTCATCTGCAAGCTCCCATTCCAAACAATACAGCACACCTCCACTTTTGTGATTGCTCGGGGATTTAGAAACAACTCCTGATCACTTGGTGTCAGGGAGACTCGTTGCTCCTGTAGAGGGTTATGTACTCCAAGCCTTGACTGTTTTCTAGGTAGTTGGTTCATAAGACAGTCCATGACCTCCAGAGAACTAAGAAAACAACAGGAATGGTGGGGGGCAGAGGGCTGAGATCATGGAGAAATGCCATTGGGGAGCTGATGGGACAGGAAGGAACAGGACAGTAAGGAAGAGCCAAGGAGGAGTGGGTTAGGGCTGGCCTTCGCTATGATCCCCCAATCCCTCCCCAAGCAGAGCAGCTCATAGCAGAAACACCCCCTGGCCATGAGAGCTCTTTTCACTCCTCACCTTCCTAACAGACTGAGTACCCGGTGGCGGCACAGAGTGTGTCTCTCAGGCTCACAGAGGAAGCGCTCGATCTGTATTTGTCTAGTGAAGGGATAGGATCTGAATCTCCACGGGAGCATTAGACTTGGCCATGAGGATGGGTGGGTGGTTCTCCCTGGCGGAGGAAGCATCCTGTGCCAAGACAGGAGGAACAGAACACCACAGTGTGCTCTAGCCGTCACTGGCACACCATCTCCAAACTGCCACTCAGGGAGACATTTACATCTTGGAAAAAAAAAAAAAGCCTTGTATACATCTACCGGAGTTGGAGGCAACAGCGTTCGTTTGGCCAATGACGAGGAATTGACTGTTAAACCGCTAGCCACAAGCACACCCCAGAAGACAGGGTAGCGATTGTGCTGACATGTGCCCAGGAGTCCCCAGCCTGAGCTTTATTGACGGCCGCTCCCCTTCAAAGCAGAGCAGGACAAAAGTGCTTGGAAGGAGCAGGGAGTTCAGTCTCCCTAGTCCTAGTTCTGAGCATCTTCAGAAAAGGAAACATCTGGTGGGGATGGGGGGGGCAGGTAATGGGGGTTGCAGGACAGAAGCCAGCTGTAGCCCAGCCACCACCCCACTCCTCTGGAAGAGGAAGACCCAGCCTTCTTTCTGAAGTCTCCTTAGCCTCTCTGGCAAGTGAACAGGCATGCTGTTGGTTTGGGGGCCAGTGACGTACGCAGTGACATTTGTATTGGTGCCTCCCTGATGACTGCCTTCTGTTTACCAAATCCTGGGATGGAGGTGGGTGGAACCACTCCAGAAAACTTGAAGATGGCATGTCTAAGGACAGGCCCATCTTTCCTCAACCCCTCCACCCCCACCCCTTGTCCAGGTTTGGGACACATGTCCTTGGCTTGTTGTGCAAGGATCTGTCGTCTATTTGATGACATAACCCACTTACTCTCTTGTTTGGGGCTTGGGCAGGTTTAGTTGGATGGGATGGGAGGGGGGCGACTCTTCCTGTTAGGGTGGCCTGTGCCACCATGAGGCCAAAGCTAGAGGTGAGCAGGACAAAGGGCCCTGTAGATGACCCTGGGTGCTGGTTACCAGAGAAGACAGCCACTCCCCAGGATGACACCACCCTGTCCTCAGCCTTGTGGGGTTTGGCCAGATGTGAACTTTCTAGTCCTCTGAGAGCAATCACAAACCACACCTCCTGGTTCGGGTGGAGGCCATTGTCTCTGACACTCCAGCGGGAGTTATGTAAGGACTGTTTGAGATGTATGACACCCTGTGTTGACCTCAGAGCCCTGGGGTGGCTGTTGGCCTCAGCCCCCACCGGGCTGTACTCCTCCTCTAATCCCTAGAGTCTGGTGGGCGTGGTTCCCACAGCTAACCAGGATGTAAAGGCAATGTACGGAGGAAGAACTCTCTCACCTTTCACCTAGAACGCAAACTGCTTTTTTCCTTTCTCTTAAGCATGCAGAGTGGTTTGACTGCTCAAATATTTCCAGGGGATGGATACAAACACTCGGTCCCTGACCACAAAGTAACGAACATGAAGACTATATAGAAGACTTTATAGAAAATACCTTCTGTGCTTTGGAACACATTCCCTCATGTTACCAGTCTCCTTGGGAAGACATGAACCTCTTATGAGGTGCCTGTGGTCCATCCTGGGGTCTTTGACACATGTGGGCATGAGAGAACCAACGGCTGTAGCTTCGATGGCCAGCTTCCCGGCTCCCATGCCTGTGCACCATGGAATAATATCTATGGAGAAGCATCTCACCCCTTGTCAGGGATCCAGTATCACTGTCTCAGAGAGGGAACAGACAACATGGCTCAGAAATTTTTCTTCTATATCTGGGACTCATATCTCAAGCTTTTTGTGGGATCTTGGGTGCAATCTCCTTCTTGGCTTAATCTAAATATAATTTTGGGCATGAGGAAAATGCTTAGAAAGTATACAGCTTGCTGACATCAGAAGGAGGGAGCTCTGGGTTGTTTGCCAAATTGGCTTTTACACCGATCGTATTTTACGCAATGGTCATGGCTTTGAGTCTCATCAGCATAATACTTAAAATAATTAATATCATGGTCTGTAACAGCAGTCCCTTGGCAATTCTGCCAGTGTGTCTGGCCTCCAGTGCCAGATGTGACGGTTCAGACAGATCTCAGTGCAAAGGGAATGTCTACATTGTTGGGAGTGCGTGTTGCTACAGGGAGACTGTACGTAGTCTGCACAGAACCCCTGGGCGGGCTGATAGCACCTGTAAGAAAGAGATAAACCTGCCAGGAGCTTTCTGGATGTTACCTGCCGTCTCTGCTGCGAGGTTTTGAGAGAGCCACCTCTCTCTCAAATCTCTTTTAATTGTTAAAACTATCATAAACATAGAAAACACTTTTACAAAATAAAATGAGTAGTTCCACAGTGTTCCGGCATATTCTGCTGTTCCAAACCATCTGCAATTTGCATATCATATTAGAATCATGATTTTCTAGGCCCTTCCACCGAAGGTTCTTTTTCATCACAAACACTCATTTTTAGGGGGTTCCAATGCTCTTATTTATAATTAGTTTATCCCCTCCAACCAACTAAGAAAATAGCAGTTGCTCTTGGCCTCTAAGGGCCGGCATTTTGCTTTCGGTGGAACCACTTCTGAGAGCATCAGTGTGTCTATGGCATAGTCTTTTCTGTTTGAATAAATTCCCCAGAATGAGGCAGAATATTGCTTCTTGGCCTTTGATGTGTAGCACTACACTGATTCGTTAAAGACCAGCAGAGATGGATGCCTCACGGTTTTCAGTGGTTGGATGATGCTTACATTGAGACTGAGGTGGGACTCACGGTTCATTGACAGGAGGAGTGATCAGCTCCTGCCTGTCCAAACTGAGGTCAGCCAGCCAACCAGCCCATCTGGGCCCGCTGCCCGATCACCAGCCCTATTTCAACAGCCAACCTTTAGATGCTCCAGGGCACCCTTCCCACCTCACCCCCCCCCCCGCCTCCCCCCCCCCTCCCCCGTGTCATGTCATGTGTGGTGTCCCCGACCCCACAACCCGCTTCTTTATTTTTTTTTCTTGGCCCCTGGCTGATGCTTCTTTGGCAAGGTAGTCATAGTAGATAACTTTCATTCTCATTAAGTCTTGGAATAACCCTGTTAGGGCAAATTACTCCCATTTTATAGCCAGCCACACTGAGGTTCAAGAGGCTTGCCCAGGTGCACAGAGATGAAACCTGACAACCTAGAGCCAACCCCAGCCTGGCTGTCCCTGAGGGGACAACCTGGACTCTAAGATACTGGGGTGCTGGGTGGCAGAGTTAATGGGGGGCAGAATGGAAGCTGGGATGTTGGAGGAGCTGAAGGTATGACGCGTCAGCTTCCCCTTCGCCCTTTTAGTTTCTGCATTATTAAGTCTTTTGGTCGGCCTCTCCTTGTGTCATAGTTATTTGCGGCTGTTAAATGTTAGATGACTTCAGAGGAGGGGATTTCTTTAAAGCCCAGTTATTAAAATGTCTATGTTGATTTAAAGAATTCTCCTGCTTTATATTATCCACTTGTCTCCTATCTCTATAATCTATGTTCATTTCTAACAGAGCATTCTGGATCCACAGGCCTAAGCACTTTAAGTGATTTTCACCAAATCTCATTTAAGCATATTATCCCTCTGCCGAATTACCACTCGGCCATATCCTTGTCTATTTACTGTCTATGAAATTGGCAGTGTCTATCCAGGCCCATTTCAGGGTCGTCTATGTAGTTTGAGACTAAACCACATTTGTTTTTCTAGAAGAGTTCTCTGAATATCTTTCCCTTTCTGCTCAGTTGTTCTGTAGTTGACTCTCCATACGCCAGACTATCCGTGTTAACCTTACAAGCGCAGGTGGGTCATGCCTGTTTTGGGAGAGTTGAGGAAGAAGCCCGTGTCTTGTTATACACCCGCCAATTCATGAAAGAAACGGAGAGGTTGGTCTATGAAGATATTGCTATTTCCTTCACCGGCCTTGGGGAATGGACTGGGTTTCCTCAAAACAGAGACTGAAGCAAGGGGTTGTATGAAATCAGGGAGGGTGTAGACGGAGTGAAACACGCTGACGTGTCTGAGACTTCTTTTGGTAGTAATAGTCGAACAGTGGATGTTAATATCTTGCTAGAAGGATGAACAGTAAACAACACCAGTAAACTGGACCCCAGTGAAGTATCTAGAACCCTTATCTCCAAGGCAGGACACCGGGACACATGTCCCTCCAAGCCCCCTATTGGAGGTTCCTCCTAGAATAGATGCCTCTAGCTGGTGCTCCAGGCCATACTTGTCTGTGGGCACAAAGACATCAGACCCTAGGTCATGTTTATCTGTGGGCATGAAGACATCTTCCAGATAGGCCAAACACAGGAGAGGGCGGCTCCTGGAGACTGTCCGTCACTGCTGTGAGGCTGAGCTCGAACTACATAATCACCAGAGCGCCCACTGTATAGCTGCAAAGTGAGAGAGGCCTCCAATTCCCAAATACATTTGGGCCCTGTGCATCTTCATACTCCCACGATGATCATCCCGGGCCTGACTACCTTCTCCTGCCTGCACTGACTGGCCCCCTGCTTCTCTTCTTTTCTTTGTTTGTGTTTGCCTTGAGTGTCTCCTAAAGTACCACCCATACCCCAGCTCACAGCTGCCATGCCAAAGCCTCCCATGGCTTCCCGGCATCCTAGAGATAGAGCACAGCCTTCTTGCCTAAGGCTGGCTTTCCAGTATCATCCCTGGGAATCTCTGGTTGCCCTCTCTGCACCAGCCATGGGGGTGGTCTTATCCTCAACAGACTGGAGATGATCTCGCTCCTTCCTTTTTCCTCCAGCGCGCCTCAGCCTTCGTACAATCATCACCTGTTTGCTGTTTCCTACACGTCCCAAGTCAAGCCTTCCTTGACAATTCTTCATGGCGGCGCTCTTTCCTTTCTTACTCCCCTTGTGGAGATCAGCCTGTCCTCTTCCTCTCCACTCCTCCTCTCTCCCACCCTCTCCTCCCTTTCGTCTTCCTCCCTCCTCCCCTCCCCCTTCTTCTTCTTCCTTCTCCTCCCCCTCTTCTCTCTCTCTCAGCCAGTAGCTTCTTGGGTGATGGATGTGTTTATCGCTCATCTTTCTCACCAGAAGTTAGCAGTCTAGTACTCTACCCACGCTACCACGAGAAGTCTCAGGCTTGTTAGTAGCGGTTCTCAACCTGTAGGGTTTTGACTTCGAGGGTCACATATCAGACATCCTGCATATCATATATTCACATTATGATTCATAACAGTGGCCAAATAGCAATTTCGAAGTAGCAACAAAAATAATCTTATGGTTGGGGGGGGTCACCACAACACGAGGGACTGTGTTAAAGGGTCGCAGCATTAGGAAGATAGAGAATCACTACCTAACAGCTTCTCAATTGCTATTTAACTCATGAATAAGTGAATTCCTCGGGAAGCGTGGACTTGCCTCCTATATCGAGTTCTTCCCAGAAACACCTCCATGACCACCATCACCTGAGTGACCCAGGAGGACTTGATGGATCACTCTTTGCAGCGCAGTGAGAATGTGTCAGAATCCCCAGGGGAACCGGGGAGCCAGGTGAGCAGGAATTCGGTGACACTACCAGGAGAAGGT
The DNA here is from genome assembly GCF_004664715.2 of Peromyscus leucopus. Lineage (NCBI taxonomy): Eukaryota > Metazoa > Chordata > Mammalia > Rodentia > Cricetidae > Peromyscus > Peromyscus leucopus. The sequence goes on from NC_051078.1 coordinate 11,374,955, forward strand.
GGGCAGTAGGGAAGCGTGGGCAATGAACCATCTCCACCAGGCACCACCCCGCGTCTGTTCGGCACCCACCTTGCAGGGCTAGTACTGGAGAATTCTTTGCTGCTTTCTTCTTTTCTGATTCTTTTCTTTCTCCCACACCCTCAGGAAGTGACAGGGGAGGAGAAGCTAGACCATCTGGGGCTGTGGGAAGGTCTGGCAGAGAGAAGGGACTCGACAGTGACAGTGCTTGGGAGGCCTGACTTCATCTCCTTGTATCCAAGGACCGGCGGGAACAGCATCGGCAAGGGCCATTTATGGAAGGATGCATGATGTGCTTTTGGACATTTTGCATTCTGGAGGAGATGTGGGGTTTTTGTTAGGGAGCAAAGCTTCCCTCTGCCCCCCTTCTTTCCTCACCCACATCATGTGACCCGCTGCCAATGCCATGGAGATTTGTCATTTCCTGAAGAGTATTCTCAAGGGCTCGCTCCGTCTCAGAATTTTATTCTTAATCTACCTGCCTTGGAGGTTCTGCTCATGGTCCAGTGGGAGCAATATAAGTGTCTCCTTCTTGTACCCAAGTGACAGAACAGTGGGCATGATCTAGAAACAACATTCTCAGGGGTGTTTTCTAAAGCAAAGGACCAATTCTACACATCCAGGTTACCCGGAGGGGAGGATGGGCATGCATGGGGCAGAGCACAGAACTTGCAAGCTGCCCTGGTGCTGGTCTTGTTTAAGAGCACCCTCTAGCTCTTGCTCCTCTTGCGGACGATCCAAGTTAGGTCCCCAGCACCCAAATGGTGACACACAACCATTTGTTACTCCAGTTCCAGGGGACCTGACACCCTCTTCTACCTGCTTGGGGCACCAAGCATTCGTGTAGTGTGCATACATACATGCAGGCAAAAAAATTCACATACATAAAGTAAAATAAGTAAATAAATATATGTGCCTATGTTTGTATGAATATATAGAACAAGCTCTGGGACATATATGTGTCTGTTTGTATGTGTATATAGAGCAAGCTCTGGGCTATGCCTTGCTGTTTATTTGAACTTACTTTGACCATTTGGCTGGTTGTGGAATATTGGGAATCTATTAGCCTGCTGATGCCTCAATTACAGCTTTTGCAAAGTGAGCTTTTTTTTTTTTTTTTTTAAATAGATTGGAGTGCCTGTTAATGTGAGTAAGAGCATCTTATCCATAGGGTTGCATGTGCCCCAGGTGAGTCAATGGCTGTGAGGGGCTTAGGCCACTGCTTATTGAATGGTAAGCTTCTGAAATGACGACAGCACCGAGTCTCTGAAACTCAAGATGGACGAGTTTTTACCACTGGCTTTGACTGTGACTCCCCCACCTGGTCCCCCTGCCTACCTACAGCAATGCATCAGTTAGGCCGTGTCAAAACCCCCCACTCTCCTAAAGTCTCCCGTGCTCCTCCTTTTCATTGACCAGACCAAAGTGTGTGGAAGATGCTTCAGGGCTCTCTCCAGTCTGGTCTCAGCTATGCGGTATGATCCTTGTGGTTACAGGCGACAGAAAGTGGACTTTTGGACTGGTTATGCCAAATGGAGACATGCTGTCTCCGCAACATGCCAACACCTACTGTGTAAATGCTCTGGCCTCTCTTTCCGACGGGCACTCTCTTTAGAGAGACACACGAAAACCCAGGCTTTGACACTTCCTTAGAAAGAAAATGACTCCTGTTGAGAACCACAAGAAGATCCTGGGGACCCATCAAAATGTGTATTGGTGCACAGGTTGACAGGAGCCACACACTCAATGCTAAACTAGTGACTTTATCCAGTGACAGAGGTTGAGGGAGGGTCACGGACAGATCCTACTCTGATTTTAGAAGTAGGGCCAACTCCAGGCTTCAGACGCTAAAACAAGATGGATTTTTCTAAAGGAATATTGTTACTATTACCGAGAGAATAGAGGGAGAGCTTTGAATAGGCAAAAGCAGCAGATGTCCACCGTGACCTACCCTTCCTGCATTATCCTTTGAGCGTGAGCTGCAGCCTACTACTTCCTGCCCTGGTACGTGATGTTTGTCTGCTTGAAATGTCTACCGCACACCTCCACCTATCAAAGGTTCAAAGGGCATTGTAAATTATACATCCTTTATGGGACTTACTGCTTGACAGTCATAATTTATTACTTTTATTATAGCTCTTATCATCGTCCAACTCATTTTTATCAGGCTGTGTACGTGCCTTTCTTGACTCTGCAGGTTATTAGCTCCTGAGGCGGGAAGAGCATGCTCCCTACAGGATCATACATCTCCATGTTATCTAGAGATCAGTGAGCTCCCTCTTCCATGTGAAAACTCCACCTCAGCTCTAAAGTGGAAAGTTAGGAGCTACTTTTACCACCACTAATTTCTAGTGGTGTGTCCTACACATTTCTGTTTGCTAATATGTTTTTGATTGATGTATGAGAAAACCTTATCGCCTGCAGAACTCATTAATATTGCTCAGCTGCTGAAATATGCTCCTTCCTTCCAAAATGCTGCAGGCAACTAAGTCAAGCAGTTATGACTCCTGTCTGTATGGACAGTAGTTTTTGTTTTTGACATTGCTGTAGTTTTCTGGAATAAACCAACCAACCAACAAACCAAACAACCAACCAACCAAACAAAACAAAACTTTTACATGTTAGTCTTATCTTAAGAACTAAAATGCAAACTGAGTTCTTGTCACACCTCTGAAAGGCCAGCAAACACATCTTCACTAGCTTTTAGAAGGTGTGGAATCTCTAATTGGCATGCTTTACCAGCCAACTCTGTCTGCAGTACCAGAAAGGCTCAGAAGCTAGAGTGGGCCCTGGTGGCTTTGGCCTTCCTTGGTTACATTTCAGAAAGTACAGGCCAGCTACCAGCCATGAGAAAGAGCGCTTAGTGTCTCTGCCTTGGGAGGTTGATCCCTGGCAGAACCTCAGATGGACTACTAAACCTTCTCAGACAGGACTTCTGCTCCCCACCTTTTTCTTCTTACTGAATAGACACCAGCCTTACGTCACCCTCTGGCTGCCCAGGGCTGTGTTGGGAATCCCGTCTGGATGTCCATTTTCTGCCTTCTGCTTCCCATTCCCGTGTTTATGAAGTCTCTTGGGTGACCTGGCCCTTTGAGGTCCAATGTCTTACTCAATTAGTTGTAGTTATCCATTATAACAAGGGAGTTACAGTGGTCCATGGCTTGGTAGACTGACTCTTGCAGGTCCCACACTGAATTTGCATGGTAAGCTGGATTACCTGGAAGCAGTTTCACTCAAAGGATAGGCAAGAGGTGTGAGTCTGAGGCAATGGAATGGTGTCTCTGAAGAGACAAGGCAGAGAGATTCTGGTTCTGATGTGAGAATCATCAGAAAAGGGTTCCTGGCATCCGGTACTGACTCTGCCCTCACACTGTAAGCGACAGGAACCTGGACGTTGTTGAAGAGCCTCCTACTGGATAGCACTTTGGGCAAAGGTGGCTTTTCAGTGTCTCTTTCTGCTAATATCTGTGGTGGCTTGAAAGAGAATGGCCCCTGTAGGCTCACAGGGAGTGGTACTCTTAGGAGGCGTGGCCTTGCTGGAGGAAGTGTGGCTTTGTTGGAGGAAGTGTGTCACTGGGGGTGGGCTTTGAGGTTTCAGATGCACAACCCAGGTCAGTGGTTCATGGTCCCTTCCTGCTGCCTACTGATCTGGGTGTAGAACTCTCATCTCCTCCAGCACCATGTCGGCCTGCACACCGCCATGCTTCCCCCCACCCATGATGCTAACGGACTAAGCCTCTGAACTGTAAGCCAGGCCCAGTTAAATGTTTTCCTTTATAAGAGTTGTGGTCATGGTGTCTCTTCATAGCAATAAAATACTAACTAAGACACTATTATTTAAACAAGTTGTCGCGTGTGTGTTTTACGTCTGTGATCCCATTTGATCCACATGTCTGAGTATATTGATGTACATCCGAGTATCTCTGAGCATGTTTATGATAAACAATACCCCATTTGGAAAATGAGGTAATGGAGGCTTGTAGAGGTTACCTCACATTTGTTAAGGTTTCTTAATTAAAACAGTGTAGAGTTAATATTTACATCAAGACCTGTCTGTCTACATAGTCCCTACTGTTCCTCACTGTACCTCAGGCGCATCCTACCAAAGCAGGCGATTAAGCAGTTTCAAACTTTCACACACAAATTTGTCCATTATTGGTTTACTCACCAAATAGCTTTGAGCATCTGTGACATGTCATCATTGCTAGGTGTTGAGCATCACAGGATATGGAATCAGAGAGACTAGTGGGGACAGTTTCACAGAGGTCAGTGGGGGAGTGTTTTATCTTCAGTCTGAATGTTGAAGGACAGGTATGTGTAGTAAGCACAACAGGAGGGAATAGTCTAGGTAGGTGTGCTGGTCCACTCTTCGACTCTAAGAAGGTACCCACCTGTTGTGAGAATTCCACCATTTGGTCCAAGTAGATGGAGCATTTTGGCCTCATGGGCATGGTTTTCTCTGAAGATATATGACCCCTTAAAAACTGTGGAGCAAGGGGCGAGCACTCTCCCTTGGGTGGTCAGAGCAGGAGCCAGTAGTGGGGAAGTATGGCTTGGAGTTTGGTTCCATCATCCTTGGCCGGGACAGCAAGATGGCAGCAGCTGAATCGGGCAGGGGCGGCGTCTCAGCTCCGTTCAGTGTCATAAATATACCTTATAAATTTCATTCCTTAATAAATCTTACCTGGCCCCATACTCCCATGTCCCACTTTACCTGACGCCCAACTTGGGGCTCAAGCACACAGACCTGAGATTAAGAGTCTCATGCTTTACCGACTGAGCTGAGGGGAGGGACATTGGGTTAGGCCCACATCAGGCGCCAGGTAAAGTGGGACATGGATGTATGGGACCAGGTAAGTTTTATTAAGGAATGAAATCTATAAGATGTACTTACAACACAGAACAGAGGTGAGACGCTGCCCTGATTCAGCTGCTGCTATCTTGCTGTCCCGGTCAAGGGTGATAGAACCAAACTCCAAGCCATGCTTCTCTAACCACTAAAGAGAGAATGCTCAACCCTTGCTCCACAGTTTTTAAGGGGTCACATATCTTCAGGAAAAAACCACGCCCCTGAGGCCAAACTGCTCCATCCAATTTGGTCATTGGACCAAATAACAGAATTGTCACAACACCCACCCAGTTTAAGAAGAGCAGCATGAGGAAGGACAAGTGCCCCGGTATTCCTGTTAGACATGCCCAAAGGTTTCTATGTGTATCTAGGTGTAGACATGAGGAAGAAGTAGATCCTGGCTGACAACGTGGCAAGGAACAGCCAGGGGAGTCTGGAGCCTATAGTGATGGATACTTAGCTTCGTATCTGAAGCTCAGAGAACATTGAGGTGGAGAGTAAATTATGAACACCACCATTTAAGTCAGAACACTGCAAAGGAGTCTTGAACCAAATCAAAGGCCCTTAGGCAGGGGCTTCTGGGTGATGGCATTGCCCAATTTGCTTTCAGATAGAAACTCCATCACTTCGTACAAAGTGTTTCAGTCAGTAAGTGCCTGAAATAAGAGAAACAGCTTGAACAAATACCATACCAGAGGAGCCTTGGTAAAAGTTGCTAGATGAGTTCAATTGACTTTGATAGAGCTGTTAAGAACAATTGCGTTAGGACACAGAAGCCATTCACACTAAATAGAATAATACAAAGCCACACCCACACACCAAGTGTCCTCAGGCAATATGAAATGACAGAGAAGTTTCAGTGGTTTGGTTGGTTGCATATCACGTCTTATTTTTTCAGAACTTAAAAGGAAAAGGTTATCTCAAGGTGATTTCTTGGGGACTCTGGCACTTCACCAAGGGTGATAATAGTTACCACGAGTTAAATTCAGTCCATGTGGCAGATGCTGCTCCGTTTCATGTACAATGTCACTCCGATACAGCTGGTGACTGTGTTTGGGTGGTGAAGGTGGCTGATATCAGTTGCTTAGGAATCTCACCAGGTCAGCTATAGGATGTAACCTCAGGCTGTGGGACATCCGGGTTCATGTTGTTTACTACTGTGCTGTGGGCTTCACTTTAACCGTGGGGCCATTTTGACACGAACAGCCTTGCTGGGTTCAAGGTGTTGTCTGTATGGCCTTCTCATTGCTGGGACATCTGACAACTGCAATGTAAGGATGGAAGACTTTATTTCAGCTTGGTGTTTAAGAGGGTCTGTCGCTTGCAGGATGGCATAACAGCAGGGTCACAGAGTGACGCTGCAACCACAGAGAGCACTGACTGCTGATGTTCAGACTTTAATCTGGGACTCTAGCTGATTGAATGGTGCTATGCACATCAGGGTGTAGGCCTGCCGACTTCAATGCAACCCCTTTGGACACACCCTTACAGATGCGTTCAGAGGCGTGTTTCTTAAGTGAGTATAAACCCACTCAAGTTTACAATGAAGATGACCCACCACAGTGGCCTGATGTCAATGTGCGTTCTCCTCTGGAAAATGATATAAAGCATGTGCATTTGGGGCTAGTGGGCACAACGCAATCCTTTGTGTTAGGAGAGCTGGATTCTCCCCTTTAGTTTTGCTATAGAATGGCACAGCTTATTTGGAAAGTTTCATTGAGTCCTGGTTACTTAAACTCTCTTTACATAGCGATGTGTAGAGCCCAGGAGCCTAGTAACTGTGAACAGACAAACTTTTCTCTGTCAGCCAATATGAGACCATCAGTAGCCAGGAATACATTTAGACTCGAATAGGCAGCATTTACTTTCAAGATCTTATTTTTATTTTTTAATTGTGTGTGTGTATGTGTGTGTGTGTGTGTGTGTGTGTGTGTGTGTGTGTGTGTGTGTGTGTAGCTTGAGTTTTTTCCGCCTGGCCCACAGTCAGGACAAACCTCTGCCACCCGCCAGTCCCACAGCCGCTCAGACCCAACCAAGCAAACACAGACACTTATATTGCTTTCAAACTGTATGGCCGTGGCAGGCTTCTTGCTAACTGTTCCTTTATCTTAGATTAACCATTTCCTTTTATCTATGCCTTGCCACGTGGCTGGTGGCTTACCGGCGACTTCACGCAGTGTCTCTGGTCATGGCGGCGGCTGCAGCATCTCTGGTCATTGCGACGGCTGCAGCATCTCTGCAGTGTCTGTGTTTACTTGGTTGGGTCTGAGCGGCTGTGGGACTGGCGGGTGGCAGAGGTTTGTCCTGACTGTGGGCCAGGCGGAAAAAACTCAAGCTACAAATGGCGCCCAACGTGGGGCAAGAGTTTCTACCTAAAACCTGAGAAAAGATTCTAAAACGGAGCTAAAAACAGCTTCCTAATTGTCTCTCTCAAATGAGCAGCAGTGGGGCTAAAGAAAAAAAGGGCTAAAGAAAAAAAAGGGGAAGAAAAAAAAAAAGGGACTAAAGAAAAAGGACAAATGAACAGGGATAAAGGCCGGTGTTAAAAAAGAAAAAAAAAAAAAAAAAAAAAAAAAAAAAAAAAAAAAAAAAAAAAAAAAAAAAAAAAAAAAAAAAACTAAAGACAAAGTCCCTTAACCAAGAGGCACTCCAATAAAGTGTGATCTGAGAAGAATCCTCGAGTGGTGGTAAAGAGGATTCAGAACTCAACACACGGAGCGGTGACGTCGGTAAGTTCTCCAGGAACGGTGACGTCAGTAAACGCCCCACAGTTTCTAATTCTCTCTCTCAAATGAGCGGCAGCTGCCGGTTTGAGTTACTGGCGGGTTCCTGGCGTGTGCACTTAACCTGCAGTAAGGCAGAAATGAGGCCTCTGCAAGTGTCACATTAAGCTGCGTGGTGGATTTAGCCTTTGCTAAAATGTACATAGGCTTGGAAGAGAGAGGAAAAGGAACATAGACAGTTATATAAAGAAATAGAAAGTTTAAAAAAATAAAGTCTTTAAAGAGAAAGTAAAAGTAATATAAAAAATAAGCCATGTAAAGATGGATATCACACAGAGAGTTTGGATTATATTGTTTTTGGGATTTTTAACTGCAGAAAGACATGTGATTGTAAAGACTGCTCAGTTAAATCAATGTGTATATTTTGAAGGTATTTCAATTTTGAAATTTATGTCTAAGGATGTGTTACTTTGGAAAGGAGACTCTGCTTTTGTCTTTACAGAAAGCCAGAGGCTATGGATTTGTTCCAGATTAAGATACATCAGGTTTGACCAGCCAAGACCACCTGAAAGGTCTCTGATGACACCATGGCCCAGATGATTCAACATCCAGAATTGTTTCAAGGCAATTGGCTCAGACGATACAGCCTCACGGACTACTCCATGATCCTTAAATATTCTTTGCGTCCCCATAAGATACAGCGCCCCCCTCCAGCAGGAAGTAGTTAAGAGAAGCTACGCCCAAATTCCCAAATATACCAAGCTTGCTTTAAAGATGTGTAAAAGTTAAAACCTTCCTTTTAAAAAAAAAAAAGAAAAGGGGAAGTGCTGTGGGATGTTCTGTATGTCCTGTGGGAGCCCTTCTTGGGTTCTTTGTGGCGTTACCCAGCAGGTCCGTATAGAGGATGATTAGGACCATGGGCCTGAGTGCAGGTGTTTGAGATGGTCTGCACTTGGCTGTGCTGGGGGATGGTCTGTATGTCAAGTTGTTCTGATTGGTTAATAAATAAAACCTGATCGGCCGTGGCTAGGCAGGAAAGATAAGCGGGACTAGCAGAGAGGAGAAATAAAAGGGACAGAAAGGCAGAAGGAGACGCTGCAGCAGCCGCAATGACCAGAGAGGCTGCAGCCGCCGCCATGACCAGAGACACTGCAGCCGCCGCCATGACAAGAAGCATGTGAAGGTGCCGGTAAGCCACCAGCCACGTGGCGAGGCATAGATAAAAAGAAATGGTTAATTTAAGGTAAAGGAACAGTTAGCAAGAAGCCTGCCACGGCCATACAGTTTGAAAGCAATATAAGTGTCTGTGTTTACTTGGTTGGGTCTGAGCGGCTGTGGGACTGGCGGGTGGCAGAGGTTTGTCCTGACTGTGGGAAAGGCAGAAAAACTCATGCTACATGTGTGTGTATGTGTCTGCCTGTACATTTACACACATGAGTGTAGTGCCCAAGGAGGCCAGAAGAGGGCATTGGATATCTTAGTGCTGGATTTACAGGTAATGGTGAGCCATCTGACATGATTCTAGGAACCAAATTCAGTTCCTCTCCAAGAGCAGAATGTGCACTGAACAGCAGAGTCATCTTTCCAGCCCAGGGAACATCTACTTTAGAAGTCAAGGACAAACTATTCAAGCAACTGACCCTACACAGGTCAAATTCTGAATGTGTGCTTCAATGAAGTCTGATACTAAATGCTTCAAGAGAAGGCAATCTGTGATAAGAACAGAATGCTGCATTTTGTAAGTCTTTATGAAAATCTAAAACTAATTTTTATAGATTGTTTTTCTGTTACAAGCTGAATTGTGTTATTGAAAAATTCTTATGTCAGAGTCTAATATGACGGATTATAAACTGTAAGATGAAATAACCCTTTCCTTCTCCTAGTCATGGTGTTTTATCACAGCAGTAGAGACCCTAAGACATCTCATTCCACCTCATGCTTAACATCAGAGTATTTACTCTGACAAGTGTCGCGGGAAAGACTCTCTCTCTCCTTCCTCCCTCCCCTTCTCTTTCTTTGTGTGTGTGTATTGGTATATGTGTGGCCATCGTGTATGTGTGTAGACGTTAAGATGACCTTGGGTATCTTTCTTACTTGGTCTGGATGAGAAATGTCCTCTAGATTGATGTCATTGAATAATTACTCTCTGGTTGGAGGTGCTATTTAGGGGGCTTAGGTCATAGTCTCCTCTAGAGGAAGACACGGTGGGGTGAACTTGGAGTGGTGGGGTGAACTTGGAGCATTTATAGCCTCTCTCCACTTCTAGTTTGCTCTCTATACTATGTGTTTGTGGTTGAAGACATGGTCTCTCAGCTTCCTATGCTACTCACCTGCACCCATGCCTCCCCAGCCCTTAGGAACGTTCCTGGAGTCACGTCCAAATCAAGTCTTCCTTCTCTCATTTGCTTGGTAACGACATTTCATGCCTAGCAACAGGAAAGCAGCTAATGCACTCTCCACTTAGCTACCGAGGCAGGGTCTCTCCGCGAACATGGGACTCACTGACTCCAGCTAGGCGGCTCACCCTGTAGTTCTTCCCTCTCTGCTTCTTGAGTCCTGGGATTACAGGAGGCCGATTTCCCTGCTTGGTTTTTATGTGGGGGAGCTAAACTCTGGTCCTCAAATGTGCCTCTAGCCCATCACTTTTTTCCCCTTTCTTTTTGAATGTCCACTTGTATTTTAACCGGGAGACATACAGACCTCATGTGAAGACTAACACGAAAACCTACATGTTGGTATTAATAGCTTAAGAAACGTGATGTGGATGCAATTGAGGCCTCGTGTGTACTTTTCATAGCCCCACCCGCTTTCTGAATCCCATATTTCTCATTTCTATATATATATCTTTGTGATCTCACTATGTATTTATATGTTCTACAACAGTATGATGCGATTTAACATGTTTTTTAAACTTTATATAACTGCTTTCACAGTGTGTATTCCATTTTGTAACTTCCTTTTCCTTCAATATTTTGCTTAGTGAACTTTTTTTCCAGATTACTACATTAGCTTTAGTTCATTCATGTTCTCCTTGTAAAAGATAGACCAGTGGATACTCAGTCATACACGTTTATAAGCATTTGGCTTGTTTCCTATTTTTCTGTTGCAAATAATACTGCTATGTATATTCTTATGCATGGACTGAGGAAATCAGCTTTCTCTAGGAAGCACACACAGAATTGCCGGGCTACACAGTACGTTCATTTTTAGTTTTTCTCAGTTGACCTTGGGAAGTTTTTCTCCATCGTGTGGTCATGCTGTCTTGATAACTGCCCACAGTGTGTGAGAGTGTCATCGGCCCACCCTAACTGTTGACATTGTCAGCTTGCATAATCCTGCCAACAAAATGAGTATGAAATGGTCGTTCATTGTGATTGAACTTACAACCGCTCACTCTCTTGTAAGAGTGAGCCTTCTATTATCTGCCTGCCAGACATTTAGATTTCATCATTGGGAATTGCCGCCTCTTCTTTCACATGTTTTCCCCCATTTTTTTTTCTATTGATTTATTTATCCTTTTCACATTGATTTTTAGAAGTTCTTGGTTAGTTCTCAATATTGTTTCTCAGGTACTTCTTTTATGCATATCTTCCAGAACATAGAGCTTTTCTTTTCATTTTTTTTTGGCGGTTTCTTTGTGTGGAAGTTGAAAATTATATATAATTTATAAGATTACATATAATATTATAAATACGCAATTGATTATATCTACATGTTCATTCTGGTTAGTATCTTTCATGTTTTTATTTAATAGCTCATTTTCAACATAAGCTATAGGTAGATTCACCCCTTATTTTCGTCCAAATGTTGTTTTGCCTTAATAAACGTTGAATTGAATTCTGTATGCGATATGAGGTAAGGGCTCATTTCTTTTTCCTCCCCACCCCCAGGTGCAGCCCACTGCCGTAGTACCATTTGTGGAATAAGATAGCATGACCCACTGAGAATCTGAAATGCCAGCCATGTTTTAATGAGTATGATTATCTTAAATAACAATACCACATCATTCGCCAATTCATTTTAAAATAAATGTTATACTGAATTAGCTACTCTAGTCTTAGAATAAATTGACTTCTTTCTATGTTAGGTATTGCATTGGTGATTCAAATGAATTGCTTCCTCAGATCAGTGCACTTAGCGACGTGACTTTGACCATTTGAGCCTGTTTCTCCACCCTTGGAATCAGGGTTTGATTTGCTATGATTGGCTTTGGCCATCAGAACGTGACAGAAGCGACTCGGTGCCCATTCCAGACATAGAACTCAAGACCCTTCCGGTTTCCACTCCCTCTCGTGGAACTCGGCCTCAAAGCTAGGTGGAGCCAATCCACACAGAGACAACATTAGGCCAGCCATTGCTCTGCCAACCTACCAGCTGTCCACGTGAGCAGGCTGTGTCAATACAGTCATGCTGGACTCAGAGCACAAGGAGTGCATTGCCAACTCGTAGACGCACAAGGCAGAATAAGCACTGCTGGTTTATGTGGTTGCTTCTTCCGCTATATAGCACCGGTCTCATCCCTTATTCGGTTACTCAAAGCATCTCAGTTAATCACAGCCTTATTTACTTCTATACATATTTAGAGAACTGGGTCATCAGATAGCATGGCCAGTTTAGCACTCTTATATGTAACTCAATTTCAGGGCAGCATCTTTTGTTGCCGCGAGGACCTTCAGTGATGCCACCTTAGTGTATTCCCCAAAGTGAAGCTAACCAGGCCATTCCTTGCCTTATTCCTATAAGTTATTAATTTATTTGTATTGGCTTTATCACAGTCTACTGCCATTATAGCAAGATGGGGTTCTGTTGCTACAGCAACCAAAAGTGATACACGAGCGCTTCGATTTAATTGAAACCATAACTGTCTTTGGCCACATTCCACGTACTTTCTTGGCTGTCTTCACTCCTGAGGTTAGAAGAATGAGGAATATTCTCCAGTTCTGCCAGGAACTGATGTTTCCTGTCTGTTCCTATCACTACACTATCAGTGAATACATTGCTCTCTAAATTTACTAGCTTCCCATCTTCAGGAGAGTACAAAGCAGCATGAATCCAACCTACATTTGATAGTCACCTGACATGTTCTTGGTACCAGGGTGAGAAAGACAAGGGAGACATGCACAGCCCCCTGCCCTGCAGAATTTATCGTGTTGGAGAGGTGGGAATAGCACGTGAGCTCAACGACTCTTCACCATTAGGATAAGGGCCGTGAAAAGTCAGCACAGGCCAGCTAGTGGGTGTCAGTTATAATTGGGCTGCATGAAGATTTCTGTAGAGAATAAAATGTAGGAGCGGGCAGGACTGGGAATAGGCTGGTGTTTGCAGCTGCACTGGGTAAGGGACTTCCATCAAACTTATGATACTGAGGGGGTGGAAGGAGACCACTGTGGGCTGAGCACATGGGGTTGAGAGAGATTGGAGATGCTCCTAGTAGAGCAGGCAGGGGACCGTCACGGTGATTCCTGTATAGACTCTGCTTGTCTGTCCAAGAACTAAACTGTAAACGTCTAAGGGGCATCCATCTTAGGAACAGTCGTAAACCCTGTGCTCCAAGGGGTCGCTTCAGAGGGAAGCAGAGTGAGCCTGCTGGTACCCTAACAAGCTCCGGGTCTACTGCTACATCACATCCCTAAGAGGATGGTTGCAGATCTGCTGGGTGCTGAACTCACATTTGAGTCGTTGGATGTCAAGTGCTATAGCCCTTCATACTCAAGGGCATTTTTCTTCTTACAACAGGTTTCTCCAGGTCGTCTTGCCAGGACTTCTGTCGATGGAAGGCCTGCTGGACCTGGACCAGCTCAGGTGGGCTCATACCAGAGCCTCTGGCTTGCGCAAAGGTATGTACATCCTGACAGAGCACTACATCAGCACAGGGTCAGGTCTTCAGCAGCCTTGGTTCTGTCTCTCCGCCTATCTTCTTCGCTGTCAGCTTTCAGTATCTCCATCCTATGTTTTGTTCTATCAGAAAATGATTTTCCCTCCAGGTTCCCCAAGCACAAGCAAACCCACAGACTCTCAAGGGACAGGGCATGTTGTACAAGGCCCTAGGATGTAGCCTAACAGGGGACTTTTAGGTCCTAGGCTTTAGAGCGGGGGTCCATGATAAAGATTCATGATTACCTCACTCCACGCCACCAAGATGAGCAGACTTCTGAGTGAGTGGACAGATTTGTTAGGTTTGAATTTGTTTTTGAATTCTTCTTGAGGTTTGTATTCTTTTAGGTTGCTCACATCATTTCTTCCTCTCCTGAGAGTGTCAGGACCAGTGGCTCCAGTCTCCACGTTATTTCCTCTTGATGGAATGTCAGTCAACAAGAACTCTTTCTCTAGCCAAGGAGGGGCTGGGGTATTCTAAGATAGGCCTAACTGAATCCCTGCAGGAGCTGGGAGAAAAGCTAACATCAGGGAAAGTGGGGTTTGGTGGCCATGGTCCAGTGTCAGCACGCAGCAATTACGCACACTAGCAGCTAGTTCCTGCCATCTAGACCCCAAATAGTTCTGCTTCTCTCCGGCTCTATTTCCTTCCATTAATTCCCTCCTGTGCTTAGATTAGCCAGAGCTGCCTTCTGTTGTCTGTGATGGAAGAACAGTCTAGCCCGCACTTTGTGAGTGTGTGCATTTCCCTGAGGTGTGGTCTGTTTTCAGTTCTCCAGAGAACCTGCACTCTGAACGAGTCACTAGATGAGGCAGGCCTTTTTACCTTTGAGGAAAGATTGAAGATTTTGCAGGTTAGCAGGTGCTTAGGGGCCCTGAAATAAAAATTGTGGCATACTTTTGGCCTTCTCTAGCAAAGCAAAGTTATTTTGTTAGAATGAGGTTTTTCAGGAACTCATGAAAATAATTATAGATAAGCCCTACATTGAAAGGGTAGCCCCACCTTCCAAGAACTGAGGTTGGCTTTTGCAGCAGACCTAGTCCTTTCGGGCTTGAGGTGCCAAGTCATGCCTAGCCTCACAGTATCATTCTTCTTAGTCAAAGTGCTCTTCCTGCACCCACAAAGTTATGGGCAGCTGCAGGGTCAGATTGGGATATGTTGGGTTTAGCTGGAAGCCAACATCCACTCAGGTCCCCCAGCAGACATCCCAGAGGTATGCAAAAAGCTGGGCCTCTGGAATATTGCTGGCTTTGGACAACCAGGAGGTGTGTGGATGTCTCTGTGTGTGTCTGTCTCTGTGTTTGTATGGGTGTAGTATATATCTGTGTATGTATGTGTGTGCATGTCTATGTATGTCATTCTGTGTGTCTCTGTGTCCGTGTGTGTCTAGATTGTGAAATTATTAGACACCTCACATTCTCTGTGAAATACAAATTGGAGGGCCCCTTCTGCTATTCTAGAATGAAAAGCTTTCAAAGAGAAAGAGGAAAGACAGCTGACTGAAACTATTCCCCTTCTCTCCTGAACTCCCTTTCTGTCTTCAAGTCCTCATCATGGAAATTAGGGAAAGTTCCGGAAACGCAAGAATCGGCTGACTCCTGACCATTAATGACTACGTGACCTACAGCCAAACGTCTTTGATGGCTAGAGTGCTTTCCTCTAATTGGCCGCCTGCTCCGTGCCAGCCATGGGCTAAGTATGGGGGGCATTCTTTTAAGTCACTGAGCTATTAACGGCCTCATCTATGCTGGAACTGTGGAGTTATAAAATATTCATGATGTGATCTTTGCCTGCCAGATGATAATCAAAGGTAAGGAAAGGTAAAGGGAAAAGTCATGACTGGAGAGAGGCGAGCTAAGAGGATAGTGCGCCTAAGCTTGGGGAGCTTCTTGGTGGACGCAACATCCATTTGCGCTGTCTACATGGAGGGAGTCCTAAGAATAAGTTAGCAAGTCAAAACCCAAAGCCTGGCCCTGCAAGATCCGAAGCCCCAAGAAACAAACCAGGAAGCAGGATCACAACCACGGCTTGCACATCTGTTTCCTAACAATGTAAAAGACCAATGAAACAAGCCCTCTTCTGCTCTCTTAATCATTTCCATCTATCACCACTCTGCAAGAGAGTCTCTGGAGAGCACCAAGTACCCACAGCACCAAGTACCAGATAGCATGCGATAGTACCAAGTGCCGGGGAGCACCAAGTACCCCACAGCATCATCTGTGTGTTTATAGGATGATCTCTAAACTCCTTTGCATGTTCTACTGCTCATATCACATCTTTGGTATGTAGCGACAGTCTTGGGAATTAGTCTCTCTCTTACACACACACACACACACACACACACACACAGAGAGAGAGAGAGAGAGAGAGAGAGAGAGAGAGAGAGAGAGAGAGAGAGAGAGAAAGTTCCTGCCTTTCCTTGCAGTCTAGGTTCCCAGCTCCCTGACGGCTCCCAATTCTCTGACTGACTATTGCATTGCCACCCAGCTTCTATTGACACTTGCTTCCTTCTGCCTACATCACTCCCTTTCTGCCCGCCTCCCCTCGGCAAACTCCCGTTCATTACTCAACACTCAACTGAAGAGTGGCCGTCTTTATGAAGACTCCGGATCCCGACTTGTGTTTGCAAAACTCTCGCTTGTGCGTGTCTCTACATATGCTCCGGGGACAGTGCCCGGCTTGCTCTAGTCTCTTCCCGCCCAGTGGGGTGCATGGTTTGCCCACAGCAATCAAAGGGTCTGCTCCCGAGGAAATCTGAGCAGTCACCCGTGTGATGGCTGAGGGGTGAGGTGTACCAGACAGGATCGCAGCCATCGGTGCATTCCAACCCTTCCCGCTGGGATATAAAGAGAAATGGAACTATTATTGGAACACAGGAGGAAACGGAGGCGTGGGGGAGTTGGAAATATTAATAGGACAGAGATCTCTGTTCCTGAGCTTCAGAGAGATTCCAGTATTGTCATGCTGCTATCCTGGGTAGATGCGGGTCGGGGACAAGAAATCCCCATTCTAGAAAGGGGCATGCTTTGTTCCGGTTTTGGCCGTGCCTTGATGATTTTAATAGACATTTATAAGCGGGAACATGGGCAGTCCAGTTTTCATTCCCCGACTTGGCATTTGCTCGTGTGCACACAGCTCCCCGCAATCCTTATCATAGCCTGTAACCACATCCCCGGGTGGGTCTAATGCTAAATCAACATCATCAGTTAAAAACAAACACTGACAGGTGCGGAGCACACTGAGCGAGGGAGGGCTTTTATCCTGGAGCAGGGGGATTATTCAACTGCGGGGTTGGGGGGTGGGGGGGAGAAAAACCTCTCCAGATATGGCCAGCCCTTTGGGGGTCCCACACATGGGGGCGGGGAGCAGGGGGAACTGCCAAAAGCTTGGGAAAGCTGCCAGGGTCCCTCCCACACCAGGCCCACCTGGAAGAGGGCTGGAGAAATCCTCGGAGTTTCTGTCCCAGTCACTTATTAAAGATCCCCAGCTTTTTAGCAGAGGTCCAGGCAAGTGTTTCTGAGAGGCTGGGACTCCCAGGTGACCCCAGCTGCAGCTCCTGGTGGGGACAGGAGACTGGCCAAGGTCAGGAGATTTTTCAGAGACCTTCTTTCAATGGAAAAGGTAAATGTTGTTTGGGTTTTTTTGTTTTTGTTTTGTTTTGTTTTTGTTTGTGTGTTTGTTTGTTTGACCCTGCTCACAGCCCCAGGTCCTACACAGTGGGGCCCAGCTACTCTAAAAGACTTCTTGTGTCTTTACTGTGAAGCAGTGTTCTGGAAGTTGCCTGAACCAGGGGACAGATCCTGAGTCACAGGCTCAATTGTGGTCGTAATAACACTTGTTTCTGTCGTTTGGTTTATGGTACTGGTGATGGATCCCTGGATTCTCACGTGCTAGGCAAGTATTCTGCTGCCGAGCCATACCCCCACCCCAATAACAATGGGATGGATGCAGCATTTACGGCTAGGTAGTTGACCTCAGAGAATGGGTGTTTAGTGTATTGTCCTAGATCTGGAAGATGCTCAACTGTGCAACTGGGTGTGTGTGTGTGTGTGTGTGTGTGTGTGTGTGTGTGTGTGTGTGCGCGCGCGCGCGCGCGCGCGCGTGTGGCATTTCAAATGGCCAATGCCAGACTTCGCCCCCAAAGATATGATTTTTGTTGTTTGGGGTAGCCTAGGTTACAAATATAAATAATATAAATTAAATTATATTTATGTTGTATGTTGTACAAGTGAGTGTGTATATGAGGGTGTGTGTGTGTGTGTGTGTGTGGTGTGAATACGTGTATATTATGTGTGCGTGTATGTGTTGTGTGTGTGAGCTGGTGTTGTGTGTGAGCTGGTGTTGTGTGTGCTGTGTATGTTTGTGTGTGTGACTGTGTGTGTTGTATGTGTGTACGTATGTGAAATGGTTTCGTATCATTTAACTTTAGTCACTCACAGAGTGCCTCCTGCACTAGTAGGTATTCCCTACTATGCCATCCAAGGTGAGCATTGAGGAGGAAAGGTCCCCAACCCTGGTAACCCAGTCAAGGAAGACCTGGCATGGTACCACTCTATGATGAAGGCTTGGAGAAGAAAGCCAGGAAGAAGGCAGGGACAGCCTGAAGAGTAGAAGAAGTACAGAACAGATGTCTGTTTCCCATTTGCTGGGGTGGCCATGGAGATGCGCCAAGAATGAGGACCACAGAGGGTGACCACCGTTCCCATCACAGAGGGTTCCAGGAACTCAGCAGCACTGAAAAGAATTACCATTCTCAGAGAAGTGTTTTAAGAGAGAACCTTGCCCTGTAAACCACATCTGCTGGAGTCAGGGGGTTGGGCAGGGACCTGAAAGCATATCATTGTAATCCCCTGAAAGCAGGACCCGGGCTGTGTGGATGGAGGAGCTAGGAACAGCAAGTCTTGCCAGCCCCTCAGGTGCCCATCTGGAACCAGCTGTATCAATCACAAGTCATAAGACACACATTTGAAAACCATAAAATTCATGACTGTTAAAGATAAACTATTTTAAACTAGGGGGGAAAACCCACATAATTTTATCACCCACATGTATCAGCTAGTTCATATATTTCTTTATGATGTTTTTTTCTGGAGATAATTTTTGAGCATAACGTTACCATAAAGTATATGCAAATATCATATCTGTCTTCCTTTTCTACTTATTACGAGGCTGTTTATTCTTTGCATGGCTTCTCCTCCTTATAATAATTATGTTAACAGAGATGAGTTGTTGCTGGGTTTTCAAAAAATTGATCTGTGCACTCATTCTACAGGGAACATTATTGTAAACATCTGCTATTGATAAGAGCTTATAATTGCTATAGTTAAGTCAGTAACTTCCAAAGTATGTACTTTGTGTGTGTATATGTGTGTAATTATATTCATATATCTAATATGAATACATAATATCCTTCCTTGTACATATGGCATAAAATCAGAGGGTTTTTTTTTTTGTTCCTTGCAAACAGCCATGAAATCAGAACAATTATACCTGTTAAAATAAAACTACAAGATCAATAAAATTCAAACCAACATTAATTAAACGTGACATGCAGTGTTTTAGGCATTTAATTGTTGCTCTCTGGGCTGAGCATGGCACATTGCCTTCCCAGTGAAAGAGGGCCATGCTGTGGGGTCACTCAGTTTTTCCTGCTCCTTTTCCCCGTCCTGGACTCTCAGAAGCTTCTAGACACACAGCCTGCAGGCATCTCTTGCCCCGACTTGGCATTGATCCCTGCTTTGTATCAACACTGATTTTCCTCTACTCTTCCCAGCTCACAGCAACTCAAATAATACCACCTGGTGCCCATGGAATCACGAGCACAGATTCCAAACTGAGTCCTAAAATCAAATCCAAATGGGCCTGTCAGCTAGGTCAGAACATGGCTGTGTTGATTCTTACATCGTGACGGGAAAGGCAAACATAAACGTGAAAGCGTTTCATTAAAAACTTCCAAACACAGACGAGTTACCCTCAGACCACCGTTGTTTTGAGAAACATTTATTTTTAATCTGTTAAAAATGACACGTGACTGGAGAGATGGATCGGCGCGTAAGATCGCTTGCTCTGCAAGCACATGGGCCTGAGTTTGAATCCCAGCACTCAGGTAAAAAGGCAGGTGTGGCTGTATTCTTGCTAGTACAGGAGCTGAGACTGGGGGATTGCTGGGACTTGCTGGCTACCAGCCTAGCTGCAGGTTCAGTGAGAGACCCCATCTCAAAGCAATAAGGCAGAGGGAGATAGAATAGACACATCACGGTGCCTTTTGGCTTCCACAGTCACAGTCAGGTGTATCTGTATACATACCTATGCAAATACCACATTCATATGCTCTCACACACAGAAACACACATTAAAAAAAAAGACAATTTTTTTTTTTGTCTGATCAGATGATTGGCTTGACTCTAGTTGCTAATCCAGAATCACTCAGTCACATGATTCCACTTCACAGGCAGGGGATGGCAGAGGTTTGTAGATGTCAGGGAGCCTACTAGCGCTCTGAGAACTGTCAGGTGAAGCCACAATCCCAGGGCTGAACATAATGGACGGCTTTCTCTTCCTTAAGGAAGAGCTAGCGTCAGTTATTGGTGATGGGCTCAACTGCTTATGAAAAGAGCCCGATGAGGAAAGGGCCCTTTAAGAGGTTTCAGTCGATCTGGCAGTAGCTTTGGTGGCTGGCAGGCGCCTGCCAGCTATTAAATGGTTCTGAATATATGAAGATTTGTAATTTCCTTCTTGGAAGGGCTCTGCCAGAAAGACAGCGTCACGTGACCCGATGCCCGCACGCACATTGGCGCACGCATGGGGCTTTGTTTTCGCAGACGGATTCTGGAAACCAGTCAGTTTGGTTTGGTATTTCATCTTTTTGGCCCAGTACGCAACCTGGCACGGCTCACGTTACCCCTTGCCATGTACCAAAGTTCAGAATTCCAGATCAGCCAGCCTGTAATTACATTGGGAGAGCCAGTTTTATTCTCTTAGTGAGCAGATTGACGGATCTGTTTAGACGGCCCGTGCCCTTAGGCTCCCCGGGAGCCTGGGCTCACTTCCTAGTGCTCAGGCAGGCTCTGCCCCAGACCCTTCTGGGCACAGGTGACGTCCCACTGTGCAGGGTTGCTGGGCCCAAACTGGTTTCCAAACCTGTTTGGCTCCTCTGGAGAGGTCTTTAGCTGTCCAAAGGGAAACAAAGCAAGGAGCTGGGCCGGCCTAAAGGCTCAGGCTTACCTGGCATTCAGAGTGAGTGGGAGTGTGGGTGGGGATGGGGGGGCAGGTGAGGCAACAGCAGACCTCTCTCTCCTAAGGGCCCGACAACTTGGCCTCTGACCCTTGAAGACAAAAGGTGGGACCCAGGCATCCTTTGTCTGACTTCCTGCAGGGCCTTGAAGAGCAGGTTTAGGTGCACAAAGCAAGACATGTAAGGAGGACATTTACCACGGGGCAAAAGTTACTGGTTCCGTGTGCTTCGGTTCCAAACCACTTAGAGATTTTTATTGAATATGAGTGAGGGGTAGGGGGGAGGGGTGGAGCTACTTTCTAATCCCGCTGCTCCGATTGGACGGTGCTCCACCCTGGGTTCATGCACCCTCGCCTTGGGTCATCAGGCCTGCTGAACACGTCCCAAGACCCCGTCAGAGGGCTTCTCAGGGGTCCGTCTTTCCTGATGCATGACCAGATGCTTTGACTCCGTGGGTCTGCCTCGTGTGCATTCCCACCTTGAATCCTAGGACGAGATCAAGATGACGGCCCTGCTTTCACGGCTCTCTCTCTCTCTCTTGGCTTGTGTGATTCTGGCTGAAGGAAAGCCTTGCAGCTCTGGTTGCCCACCGTGTTCTGGAACCCAGTTCAAGCACTCTTCTCGTTGGGAGGTCTTTCTTCTTCTCCCTCCACGCCTGTCTACGATGCGCGTGTCTGTTTAGTGCTGGGCACCCTTGGGAGTGGGTCCGTTTATCTGTTTATTGTTTGGTTTGTGCCACCTGTTAGCATTTGTACTAGTGAGTCCAGGGTCCTTGGGCCACAGATGCCCTGTCAGTAACCAGGCAGATGCTTAGATAGCCCAAGGTCCTAAGGCCTATGTCACTAGGTAATCTATGCGCATGCGCTAAGCCCCCTTTAAAAAGCAAAGCCTTCTCCATGTCTGTCTCTCTCTCTCTCTGTCTGTCTGTCTCTTTCTCTCTCTCTCTCTCTCTCTCTCTCTCTCTCTCTCTCTCTCTCTCTCTCTCTCTCTCTCTTCCCCACTCACTGTGGGGCCCCTTGGCTCCAACCTGCCAAGGTCTCTCTCACCGTTTAAACCGCCCCCCCAACAAGTCTGCCCCCCCCACAACAAGTCTGGCCCCCAGTGCTTAGACAATGTTGTACAGATGTGCAGCAGGTACTAAACATTTCCCCTTATGTCTGCCCCTCATTTAATGATCCCAACAAGCTAAGAAGTTGGTCTAAAGCTGATCTCTCTTCTGGAGGTGGGTACAGTGGTTTAGATGTGAAGTATACCCTCCAAGTATTCATCACCGAAGGCTTGATCCTTAGCTGGCGGCCCTGTTAGGAGGTGTCTAGATCACGAATGTGCCCATACATGGCCTAGTCTTCAATGAGTTCGTATTGAATGTGGAAAGAAAGAGATGGGGCCTGGCTGGATGAAACGGGCTTCTAGATGCATGCCGTGGAAAGTATATCTCATTCCCCGGCTCCTTCTTTCTCACTTCCTGTTTCTCTGCTGTTAGGAGGTGAACACGCTTTTCTACCGAAAGGCTTCCATACCTCGATATTCAGTCTCTCCACCGATGCAGTAAGCCAAATCAAGGCAAATTAAAAATAAATAATAATAAATAAAATAAAAAGACCAGGTTCATTGGGCAAAGTGTTCCCCGGGTGACCTTTCCGGTCCTCAGAGATGAGACAGGAAAGGAGACCAGAAGCACATGGCCGCTCTCAAGAAGGCAGTTTAAGTACCCTGTAAGCGTGGTTTTGAATAGTTCTGGGGGAGGAGCCACCTCTTGGTGGACTTTCTGAGAGGGCAGGCTTGCTGGACGTCTACCACATAACCCTTGTTACCATGATAGTCTGCTTTACCACAGACTGCCTCTGGAATGTTGGGATTATAGGTGTGTACCACCATACCCAGATTTTTGGTTTTTTTTCAAAGAGTCTCACTCTGTAGTCCAGGCTGACCCAGAAGTCACTATGTAGCTCAGGCTGACCTTAAGTGTCACTAGGAAGAAACCCTAAATACAATCACAGCACAGTTCTAGACCGTTTTGCCTTCCTCTAGGACATCACTTTCTTCCTAAACACCTAATACTATATTTAAGCCGTATGTTCCCCTTGATATAAAAACATCCATACGACAATGAACCAACCTTATAGAGTTGTTATAAAAATTGAAGGATGCCAGCCATACATGTGCTTACATGGGTAGACTTCCTCCCTCCCCGGGGAAGTCTGAATATCACTGTGCTCCACATGCCTCGAATCACAGAGCTCAATGTCTTGTGTGTAATAGACACCTGTCCTGGTGGGCTCTTGGTCCGCCTAACGCATCTAGAGTCGTCTGGGGAGAGGAGTCTCAATTAAGAAAATGCCTCCATCATATTATTGCCCATAGGCATGTCTGTAGTGCATTTTCCTGGTTAATGATTGATGTGGGTGAGTCCACCCCATTGCGGGGATGGTGGTACCACCCTGGGGCAGGTGGTCCTCAGTTGTATAAGAAAGCAGGCTGAGAAAGCCATAAGGAACAAGCCAGCAAGCAGCACCCCTCCCGAGCTCCATTTCGATTCCTGCCTTGACTTCCCTCAATGGACTATGATCTGGGATATGTAAACCCCCAAAATAAAACCTTTCCTTTCCAAGTTGCTTTTGGTGTTTCATCACAGCAATAGACACCCTCAGACTGTCCTTAGACAAATAGATGGTGCCACCAGCCGTGACAAGGTGTCTATGCTAGTCTTCATTCAGAAGGTCCACACAGGTATATCTAAAGATGACGTCCACAGAAGCATTTGTTTACTCTTTAATTTAATTTTGTGGCTTTGATACCTTACATCAAAAGCTGGTCTTGAACTCATGACCATCCAGACGCCCTGCTTCTAAGTATTGATTATATAGAGTGTCCCATCAGAGCCTACCTCCACATAAGCATGTGTAACTCAGCTCTGGGCCCTCACCAGTCCTTAGTGAGACTTCTCTTGATTTAGAACAACTCAGTTCATCTGACATCACTAACAGTTCTGACGATTTTTTTTTTTTTTGAGGAAAAAACTGTTCCAGAGAAGCGAGCCCTTTAAAAATGGGCTAAGTCATGATGCCTTCTGAAGCGTTGATGCAATTCGATGTATTTCGTTTATCATGTTTTCCGAGGACAGCCATTTGAGAGAATATGTTCCCTTCTGTCTCTCTCTGTCATGTTCTCATTGGCCCTTTCACAAATTAATCTGAATAAAAGCAACTTCCCCTCAGCGGTGAGTTAAAATGAGACACTGTTCACATGGTTATTATTTCATTGCGTCTTTACACACATTCCTCTGTGCTTTTTAATTATATATAATTACTAGGGAACAGGGAGTAAAATCTGTTTAATCTAAAATGAAACATGCTAAACAGATAACATTTCTAGTTCCTGTTTTGTTCAGTTTTTAAAGTTATGGCTCTAACTTAGTCTGACTGGATTCATGAGTACATGACTAGCGATTCCAGAAAATGTAGCTTATGTGATTAAGCATTATTTATTTCACGTGCATCCTATTTCTTTTTAAAGATTGTCATGTAGTGTATCTACTCAAGTAATGACATCTGGGGTGCCATTATTTGAAACGCCAACTTTTTTTTTTCCTTTTTATAAAATAGTTGCAATTAATGGCAAACAAGAGGTAAACTCGATGGTAGCATATGGTGAATCTGATATGACGCTATGTTTTTTTCTGCAGTTTTCAGTGTGTTTTTCGATGGGGAGAGATTGTATTGAAGCCTGTCACAGTGATCATATTAAAATGTATGACACTGCCGGGCAGTGGTGGCGCACGCCTTTAATCCCAGCACTCGGGAGGCAGAGCCAGGCGGATCTCTGTGAGTTCGAGGCCAGCCTGGGCTACGAAGTGAGCTCCAGGAAAGGCGCAAAGCTACGCAGAGAAACCCTGGCTCGAAAAACCAAAAAAAAAAAAAAAAAAAAAAAAATGTATGACACCAGTCAAGAGGCAGCAGAGCCCAGTAGTCAAATTTCAGACGCTCAAGACAGTCTTCCTGATTGAGCTTACTCTTGGCCTTAGCCATGAATCATGGGTAATTCACATAACTTCTGTGTACTCAATATCTTCCTCTGAGTCTCCTGGATACAGTAGAAGCCATCTGAGAAGGTTGTAGTGGATTCCTTCCTCAGGCCGTTACCTCCCCAGCCATGGGCTTTCTGCCAGGTTAATGGTACTGGGCATGAATTCCCTCTTGTGGAGCAGGACTCTAATCAGGAAATGAATGGTTACCCCATAATTGTCATGCCACTATTACACCAGGAGGCACATCTCACCCAGCAGGTCAGTATTTGCGTGGATAATAATCCTTTCAGAAACCAAAGGTTATTAAATAAAAATTCCACCACCAAGTGTGGGATACCTCTGCATGGTTGGTTAGGGATAACTCAGCGCCCAACTCTCAAACAATACAGGGTAGATCTATTGCTTTTGGTTGCCCACCAAACCTAAATGGTGAGACCCTATTGCTGAAGACACACACTGTGGTTGTAGGACAGAGAGAAATCAGGCTGGCACTGAGCTGGAAGCTTCCTCTATCAGAAAGTGCTATGCAGGCCCCTGAGGCAGAAATTCAAAGTCTTGCCTGAGGATGAACCCTGTGAGCCACAATGACATGCCACACAAAACACCATACTTTTCACCCCAAAGTGTAACTTTTTAAAAAGTTTGAGATAAGATACAGCTTTTACTTCAGTTCTGATGGTGTCGTAACTGATGCTCTGTTGTTGTGAACAGACACCAGGAGGCAACTTGTATTTAACAAAACAAAACAAATTTAATTAGGGGCTCACTTACAGTTTCAGAGAGTGAGTCCATGGCCATCATGGTGGGGAGCATGGCAGCAGGCAGGCAGGCATGGTGCTGGAGCAGTAGCTGAGAGCTTTTATATCCTGATCCACAGGCAGCAGGCAGAGAGAGAGAGAGAGAGAGAGAGAGAGAGAGAGAGAGAGAGAGAGCATACACACAGAGATGGATGGATGGATGGACAGACAGACAGACATTGGGTCTGGTGTGGGCTTTTGAAACCTCAAAACCCACCCACAATGACCCACCTCTTCCATAAAGCCACACCTCTTTTTTTTTTTTTTGGTTTTTTCGAGACAGGGTTTCTCTGTGTAGCTTTGCGCCTCTCCTGGAACTCACTTGGTAGCCCAGGCTGGCCTTGAACTCACAGAGATCCACCTGGCTCTGCCTCCCGAGTGCTGGGATTAAAGGCGTGCGCCACCACCGCCCGGCAAAGCCACACCTCTTAATCCTTCCCAAACAGTTTCGTAACGGGACCAAACATTCAAGCATATGAGCTATGGGGGCCATTCTCATTCAAACCACTGCCGATGGCAACCGTGCAAACAAAGAACGAATCAGTGAAGACAGATCATTAGATTGTGTCCATGACCACAAAGCGGGATATTAAGAAGCCCTGTCTAGATACTTTGTGCCAGTTAAGCTATTGTCTCTTGGCTCCCACCTACCTCTTCCTTAGCTGCACTGTGACGTCACCCTCGATGGGTTGCCTCTGCAGACCAAGTTTTGCTTTCCGGTCTGCGTCTTCAGTTTACCTTGAGCGATTCCATGCATTGCAGAAGAGCAGAGAGGAGAAGAACACCCTTTTTTCTGTCTCCTGTTCATGCCTCATTGTCAAGGCTAAGTACGTTCATTTGTATTCCTCAGAGCCAGGTATTTCTCGGTACCTTGTTCCCCATTGCTGTATTGAGGGCAGATGGTGCCTGCCTCTCAGTGACCTTTTCAAAACCCTCACACAGGTCAATTATGGGTCTTCATCACACAGGCTGGGGGCAAAAAGTCATTCACCTATGGTAACTTTCTGGAGCGTGATGTTCAAATGTTTGATGGGCATATTCTAAAATGCCAAATTTACTTCCTTAAATTTCGAAGCAGAATGTGCTAAGCATCTTTGGAATTTTTAAAATAATCTAGGATCATAAGTGGGTTTTTTTTTTTAACCTTTAAAGGTTGTATCATATTAGAATACACGTTTCTCCTTAGGTACCACGGGCAGGTGGCAAGCTGCTTCCCTGTAACAAAGGAGCCCCAGATGAATTAAAGTCATAAGGAAAGCAATGAGACAACAGCCTCAACTAAGGCTAGCAGGCGTGAGGTCTTACAAAACACTAGGTCCCTTTCAGGACCTTTGTACACATTATCTCATTCACCACTTCACCATCATTAGAAGGGAGGTATCATTATAGGTAATTTCGGCCACCCTGATGAGCAGACCGGGAACAGATAGAATTGCTACCCAAAGCTCCACAGCATGTATATTGGCAGAGCCAGAACTGAAGTTTGCCTGACTCAAAACTCTATTCTCTATTTCACTCCGTGGTAAGTGTGATTTTTGTGTCCTCTAAACTCAGGCGTTGATTTTCAAAATAAAGTTGGGACTGACTGTATGAAAACGGTTGTATTCAGAACTGTGAGCATCACCAAAAGAACAGAAACATGGCCTGGTCTGCAAGGAATTTGCAATCTGGGAAGGCCGGGAGATCCAAGGAAATATTAAAGTACTAAGTGTCCTAGTAAATAGGAGACGAAAACATCCTAAGTGCTGAAATGTCTTGGGAGCGCTCCAGAGGGGGAGTCTATAGTGGAGAGACAGGCTGATGTTACCGAGCTAACTGACAGAGTGGATCTGCATAGGGGGAAAGGGGCAGAGGGATGGGCTGGGCGTGGAGGGGGCATGATTGGATCTAGGGGTGGAGATGGCTAACGTAGGTTGGTGTTGGGTCACAAGGAAACCAGGCTGAGGCTTGAGGACCTGTTCTCACTTCTGTAATATCTGCAAACATGCTGAAGTTACGTGATTTCTGCCTTTAAATGGAAAGGACATTAAAATCTAAAACAGGTGGGATCAGTTAGAAACTTCTCTTGTTATATGCCGGGAAGTGGTCTAAGAACTTTCACCCTTACAACACCCTAAGAAACATATTTCTACTGTGTCCCTTTGGCAGTGGGGAAAGTCTGACATAAAGGGATCAAACAACTTACCCCAAATCATTCCCCTAATTGGTGACTAAGTCGGGACTTGAACCCATGCTGTCCATCTTCAGAAAACAAACAATAAACAAAAAAAAGAATAAACCCCATTTATATATAAACACTCTAGAGCTGTATCCTGTGGACACTTTCCTCACTCCTTTTTGCCAGTCTTCAAATTCTCTTTTTTTCTGGTAAACTGAGGCAGACACTTGTCAGTTGCGAACCTTCTTAGCTCCCCAGAGAGGCATTACAGCCTTGAAAGCATAGTGTGGCCATAAGCAAACATCCATCCACCCAGGCCAGGGCACCAATGACAAACCAAGGATTCCATCCAAGTTTGTCTTGGTGAACCAGTGAGTTTATTGGGATTGCTCACAGGGGCATGGGTCAGGAGTTAGCTACGGGAACGTAGATGGCTAGGCAGGAGCAGCAAAAAAAAAAAGTCCACTCCAGTACAGGTGACAGCTAATGAAATCTGTAGCCCTGAAGCTCTTTGCAGCTCCGGTGTCCAGAGTGTCCTAGGCCAAGCAATTATTACTGCTCATATAGCCTTGGGGAGAGAGTTCTTGGGAGTCTTGTAAGTTTTAGGAGCTTCCTGGGTCTTACCTGTTTGGTTATTTCCTGAAGCTTAGGGATTTCCCTCCATCTTGTAAGTTTTAGGAGCTTCCTGGGTCTTACCTGTTTGGTTATTTCCTGAAGCTTAGGGATTCCCCTCTCCAGGAGAGACTATATCAGTTCTAAGGAAACAGCGAGAAACAGCATGGCAGGCCAGTCTAACCCTCCACCGGGCTCATGCACTCTTGAGTGTCCTGTGGGAATGTCTGCATTCTCTTTAGGAAGCCATACATATCAAATAGCTGCACGTGGTTCCCCAAATAAAACCAAAGGGATATGTCTTTGGATTTCAGGAAACTTTCATACAAGCTGGGTCAGTTGATTTAAGATGCAAAGAAATAAAACTGACGTGCTTCTGTGTGTGCTGGCCTGGCAGGAGTCTGAGTTCATGGAGGTGGGGGGGGGGCTTTTATGGAGGCCAGGAATAACTGATGGAAATGAGGTGAGTACAAATAAGAGGAGTTGTGCTTGCAAGGAGCAAATATAATAATAATAATAATAATAATAATAATAACAATAAATGAAAACCACGAGTTCACTGTCAAGGATAGGAGATGGGTGGGATGGGGGAAGGTGTTTAGCCTTTTATGAACTCCTCCGACTGTCTTGAATTTCCCTGACAGTTCTCTGGTATAGAACTAGAGAACAAACACACTCATAAAATGACCTCGAGCAGAAACTGGTTTCTTCATTTTGATTTGGAAGAGGTAAATTAGATATCATACCACTTGGTACTGATTATTATAAACTTCAGGCAACTTCATGAGAACTGGCCATTTGAACCTATGACACATTCAGAGTCTGGATAAATCAGTTCTTGCCCTTTGAACAGGACTTTCAAGAGATAAACTTGGCTCCAAATTTTAGGGTGGTAGCGAATAATAAAGAAAATAGCTCTATATGCATGGTGATTTTTGACTTGAAATCTAGGAGTCACGGAGTTTCAGAACCTCCTGTTTTCCAGGTTTGCTTGTGTAAGCCAGGAGGCTGTTTGACTTCACATTTGAGCCTCTGAAACCCAAGCTCAGGGCTCTTTCTGGGTACCTAAATATAGCTGAAGAAAAAAGTTTTCCTTCAGTTATCTTTTTGACTTTGGCTGGCCCTGAATGAGCTGATTATCTTGAGATAGATTTAGTCGAAATCTTACTTCATGGCCTTTGCTTCATCTTTCCCCCCAATATCATACAGAAAAAATGGGAAAAAAACATATCAGTGTCAGACACAATGCTGTTTACATTTCAATCAGGAGTAACACAGCCATTGGTATTTTGTTTTGCCTATGTGCAATGGTAAAAATGTAATGGTTGATGCTTTTGTACCTGTAGATCAGCTCAACATCTAACTTTCCCCACATTGAACTAAGTAAGCTATATATATATATATATATATATATTTGGTAGAGTTAATCCAGTGCATCTGAATAGCAATCCCATTAAGAACATCTGTAGCCATGCTGAAGTAGACAGGAAAGAGTCATCATCCATGCTCTCGGCCATCCATGCTTGGCTCCACCTGGAGCTGAAAGGGCCTCTGAATGACAGCTTCCAGGCACTTGTACAAATCATTTGCCTTCCTCTGTACCTATGAGGGATGGATCCTCCTTCCCACAATTCCTCTGAGCAGTCAGTAAAGCCTGCCGGGAGAAGCCGGGCGGTGGTGGCGCACGCCTTTAATCCCAGCACTCGGGAGGCAGAGGCAGGCGGATCTCTGTGAGTTCGAGGCCAGCCTGGGCTACCAAGTGAGTTCCAGGAAAGGCGCAAAGCTACACAGAGAAACCCTGTCTCGAAAAACCAAAAAAAAAAAAAAAAAAAAAAAAAAAAAAAAAAAGCCTGCCGGGAGAAGCCAGGACCAATGCTGCCTGGAAACTTCGTTAGGCAGGCATTTTACCTACAGGACATGGAGCTCTCAGCCTAGTGAAAGAAACACCAGGGAATCCTCTTTTTCTCTTTTCTTTCAAGCTAAGACAGGATTAAGGTGTAAAGTGATGGTTTTTCTTTGATAGCTCCACTAGCCAGCTTAGCTCTCTTCAGCTCGCTCCTCCTGAATGTTACTTACCCACTGAACCTGCCTATCTGGTATTACGTGTATTGCCAAATGGAGTCTAAAGAAAGGTGATGTGAGGACTGACCTAATCTACAGTGGGAGTCAATTAGCGGCTGCTGGTGAGCCGGGGATGCAGTTAGCAGTGTCTCAGTGTTCTGTGGAGCGGAGGCAATCTGAGAAGCAGTTTATTGATTTAGCAGAGGTTTTGCAATCTCACGGGCCCCAAGCCAGCCCATTCATCCACCTTAAGCACCTAAGTGTGTCTTTTCTCTCTTAGCCATCTGAGTTTTGCATCGTCATCTAAGGTCATTCCAAGGTGACTCTAAGGATAATGGAGTCCTCCAAAGACTCCAGTTTTTCCAGTGTTGATTCGAGAAAGAAAGCAACACAGGAAACAATAAACAGAGAACTGAATGCTTTTGGTAAAGCAACATGAGACGTGTGACATGAAGGCGAGTTCAAGACTCAAGGTCCAGTTGGGAAAGCTGAGCTATCTCCTACTTAGGCTTTTACGATTATTGATACCAACGTGGGTGACAGAGTGAAAGAAAACAGAGTTTACGAAGTTTTCATTTTTGTGTGTGGTGCTAGGTAGGGATGTCGTGTGGTGTGGTAAGGGTTGACCAGGATGCACCCTCCATGGGCTCATGTGTTTGAACTCTTGGTTTCTAGCTAGGGATACTGTTTTAAGAGATTGTAGCACCTTTAGGAGGTGCAATCTTGCTGGAAGAAATGGGTGGCTGGAGGTAAGCCCTGAGGTTTTATAGCCAGGTCCCTCTTCTTCTCTATGCTCTATTTTCTGTTGCGCCAAGCTATGAGGATTCTAAGCTTCATGCTCTGCTCCTGCTGCCATGCCCACTCTGCAGTGGGGAATTGTATCCCTTAAGTAGTGAGCTAAAAGGAAGCATTCTTCTCTTCCTGCTTTTAGCTCGGTGCTCTGCCACAGCAGCTAAAATAACCAATATGCTGTGCTAAGAAGACTAATGAACTGGGCCCCAGTTTAAAACAATTTAAACAGAACTGAATTTTAAAATAGTACACATTTGGTAGTTTGAATGCCATTGGCCCCCATAATCTCATAGGGAGTGGCACTATTTGTTATGAAATATTCATTTAAGATGCATTACATTTGTTTATGCCGTGGAACATTTGTTTAATGATGCAAAGATCTGTTGCATTTGTTTAACTCTGTGAAGCTGTTTTACTTTGCCTGTCTAGAACAACTGATTGGTCTAGTAAAGAAGTGAACAACCAATAGCAAGGCAGGAGAGAGAAATAGGCGGGGTTGGCAGGCAGAGAGAATAATGGAAGGGAAAATCTGGGAGGAAAGAAGAAATAGCAAGAGAAAAAGGATGGGAGGATGCCAGGGGCCAGCCACCCAGCTTCACAGCCAGCCGCAGAGTAAGAAGTAAAGGACGGTAATACAGAAATAGAGAAAACTAAAAGGTAGACAGGATAATTTAAGTTAAGAAAAGCTGGCTAGAAATAAACTAAGCTTAGGCTGGGCATTCATAAGAAAGAATAAAACTCTGTATATATGGTTTATTTGGGAGCTGGGTGGCAGGTCCCCAAAAGAGTAAAGAGTAAAAACCAAACCAAAACAAAAAACCAAACTGTTAGGAGATGCGGCTTTGTTGGAGGGGGTGTGGCCTTGTTGGAGGAAGTGTGTCTCTGTGGCAGCGGGCTTTGAGGTTTCCTATGCTCAGGATACCGCACAGAGTCTCAGTCGACTTCCTGTTGCCTGCAAGATGTAGGACTCTCAGCTCCTTCTCCAGCACCATGTCTGCTTCATGCTGCCATGTCCCTCCGTGATGACAATGGACTGACTGAACCTCTGAACTGCAAGGGGGCCACCGCAATGAAAATGTTTTTCTTTATGAGTTGCTGTGGTCATGGTGTCTCTTCACAGCCATAGAAACCCTAACCACAACAGCATGGTGAAGAATCTTACCAACATCAAAAAAAAAAAAAAAAAAAAAAAGAATTGCTTGGAGAATGTTGTTCATTGGTAACCTGGGCCCAATAACTTTTTTCATTCTCCATATTGTTGGTTCTTTAATTGCTGATACATTCTGAATGGTATAAGTTGGTTAAGGTGCTGAGCCTGGTTCTTTCCTTCCGGTCTAGTGTGCAATGATATCTCCATGACTGCTGAGGGCCCACCTTTGGGTTGGAGTAGATCCCAAAGGACCTGGGAAGTGTTCTCTACCATGGACTCAGGCAGATCTTCCTTGTCTAGACTGAGTATCAGCCATTCACTCTGTGTGTGTGTGTGTATTTATTTTGATATTATTTCAATTATACATATATTTGATATATATATGTATATAAATTATATATATATATATATATATATGTATATATATATATATATATATGAGAGAGAACTTGCCAATTAGGCTGCAGGGCCTAAAAGAAAGGGCTTAAGAATCATTTTCCCTGGTAAAGCAGCTGTCACTTCCCATCTTTGTTACCCAGCTGTGCCTCAGTTTCCCCATCAGTAAAATCTGTACACTACGTGCCTTTCACAGACAGGTACAAGGAGGATGAAATGACATCATGGATGTGAAATCTTATTCAGAGCTGGCCCAGGCAGACCCAAACCCTGTTATGGATTGTCCAGTATGGGTACTAAACCCACACTTTCTTGGGGGAGAAGCGGGATACCTAATTCAGACACTTATCCAGGGAAAAGGCTAGAAGGATTCTTGACCCTGAGATTTATGAAGAGCAGTCATTTAATTTGGAATCATGGAACCTAAGCTCTGACAGAAAAGCCATCAATGCCTATAATAGATGACTGCCATATACAGCGTGTGCCCTTAAGCTCTTCCTAGGGGATCATGAAGGGAAGACTCTTGATTTGGTCCCGATTGGTTCTTTTTCTGCATCCTGTCATTTCTCTGTGTATCTACCTCAGTCTTTGAAAGCACCCTGCTCTGTTCCCCTTTCTCCAGTAGGCTTTCTAGCCTCAGGGTGGAGAGTTCCCGAGCTGCTATAATCTTCACTAAAGTTTTCTCTTCCCTTAGCTGCTTTGGTTCTTGATTGCACTGAGTTTAGGAGGCTCTTGCTTCTGCTCGCCGCCGCATGGAATGTACGCCGCCGCTGGTGACTAATTGTTCTTAAGATGACTTCTCTGTTTGGGTGGTGTCCAGTTCTCTATTCTTCTGTAAATGGAGCCAACTCTGATTTATATGTCTGTGAATCTCTGATGAGCTGTGGAGGTGGCTGGGAGAAGGGGGTGGTGGTGGAGGAGAAACGCTGTTGGAAATGATAAAATTTTCTCTGACTTTGGGCTCAAGAGCAAGCCAAAGTTTGGCTACCATTCAATGTCAAAATTTGGGCAGAAGAACAGAATTAGGTCTTGTCACGTACAAATGTGATTTTTAACTGGAAACCATCAGTTCTCATTCAAAACTAAATGTGAGGCCAAGAAGATGGTTTCAATGTTGGCAGGACACAGTCTAGTATGTTTTTCTGGACCTCCAAGGAATCTAGCCGATATTCTAGGTTAAAGATTTGTACTCCGTCCTCTTGGGTGTAGACAAGTCACTTCCAGATGGAGGCAGAGCTATTTGCATCAATGGGATGCGAAACTCTTAAGTCAGGCCCACACTGAGAGATGGCAGGGTGGGAGGGTGGGGGTGGGGGGTGGACATCACAGTGGGGGTGGCCACACAGACCTCAGTCTGTAGTTAAGGCTCTGTCCTGGTGGAGGAGAAAACAATACTAAAATCCCCCAACTGAGTGTTGTTACACAATATTTGTGCTGCCCTACAGCTCTCTCCCCCAGGGTTTAACCTTCCTTTCCTGTCCCCATGGCTTGCTCTCTGCATTCCAGAATGCTGAGGGAAGGAAGGAAATAGTAATGATAGAAAACCTTGGGGGCAGTGTTTTGGATCATCTCTTGACTTGTCTTTGCACAAATAAGGACTTGCACCTCCTTTGATTTTAGAAAGGTGGTGGTTCTCTGAGAATATGGCTCGGAAGGCCAGCCTGTCGGTATGGGTCTATAATTCTAGCAACTCATGAGGCTGAGGCAGGGGGATTACAAATTTAAGGCCTGCCTGGGCTACTGAGGTCAAGGCCAGCCTAAGCCAACTCAGTGAGCCCTCATCTCAGAATGAAAAATGGATGAGGAGCCTAACACAGCGGCAGAGTGCTTCTTAACGCTCAATCCCCAATATCCAAAGCATAAAAATTAAACAAGCCCCATGCTTCTACTGAAGGAGAAACAGAAACACAGTCAAGATAGATTAGGTTTTTATGGCTTTTCCTATGAAAACAAAGCCTTTCAAGCCTGGTAGTTTATTATAAGTCAGGAGGATTTTTGTTCAAACTGGCTGTCCCTTGTGAGGCAGCGGACTTCTCCATTCTACCTTCATCCTGGTACCCAGGCTGATGGAGCAGCCTCCATCCGGAAATGTAATGGTGTTCCAGAGGGAGAAGAAGAAGGGCGAACCACTGGAGCCCCGAAAGCCTCTGGTTATAGGAGATGCTTGTCATTTCCTGCTGGAGTTTCACTGACCACAGCCAGCCAAGTGGCCACACCCCAGGCTAACAGGATATTTGACCCTCGCCAGAGGGTTCCCACAGGAAGGGGCTCTGCAGTGCTTGGCTAGGGTGTGGTAGCATCATTGACCACACCCAAGAGTACAGAATATTTAGCATATGATAAAGATACCTTTTGGATCATTCAAGGAATGGACAAAACAGCTGATGGTCCTGGGAAAGTTGGTTGTTTGGGAAGTTGAAATACAGTAGGTTACCTCAAGTCATATAGAGATATGGCTTAAAATGGACTAATGCTAATAATCGGAAGTATATATAGACCAATGGCTTATTTTATAATATCAGCTATCAAGGCTTCTTTTGTTTCCCACAATATTGGTTTATTTGTTTATCTTTGTGTGTGTGTGTGTGGGGGGGTGCTGGAGACAGGGCAGGGGCAAGCGTGGGACCTTGCCTGAGCTGGGCAAGCTCTCCATCCTGAGCACGCCTCCTTGCCCCGTCAAAGCTTCTTTTAAAGGTGTAAAAACCAAAGGTGGACACGATAAAGGTTGAATCTAGTAAAGCTGAAATAGAAAAGTAGAGTCTTGATAGAAAGACTATAAAACCACTGGAGAGGCAGGAACAAATGGGTGGGAAGGGTAGCATGTCTCGTCATCAGTGGGGCAGCCCAGTGTGCACTGGCGTGCTTAGGGGACAATAACTGTAGTGAACACACACGGCTTTTTCTCTGGTACTTTCCCCATAAGAACATAAAGCAGTGAGGGTGACCCAAACCCACCTATCTACACGAGGATGCACATGAGCTATTTGCAAACACTGTGCCACTTGACACAGAGGACTTGAGCCTCTGGAGGGTTTGATGTTCTCTGAAGGTCTTGGGACCCATCTCCGGAAGATGCCCAGCCATTTTTTGTCTATTTCTGATTTAAACAGAAGAGTCAGAAGAGTTTTTACTCAGAGGAGCGGTAGAGGCGTGCGTGCTCTGTCTGGTACCAAGCGGAGACATTTTTACCAGAATGAACCTCTCTTCCCCAGCACACCCCTGAACCTCACTACTGTTTCCGAAGTGTCAGAGAAATCAGGACTCTTGAGGTTCCTTCCAGCTTTCCCGGCAGTGATTTGAAGCGACACCTGTGGAAAGCCTTGTTTTGACACCTGCCTTATGATTCAGCGGTATGACTCAAAATGGAGAGAACTGGTTTCCTTCTCCCATCCGAGTGACTCTCACCTTGAGGACTTTCTCAGAGCTGGGAGAGTCGGGTGGGTGAAGGAACAGAGGGACCAGGGCCCCGAGGCTCTCAGCTTCCTGCCTTTGCCTGGCTGCTTCCCTGGACATGCATGACTGCTGGGAGAGCTCTGAGTAGCTCTAAACTGACCACTACTCAATGGACAGTCAGGCGGGCGTCAGCCTGGGAGTTTCTGAGAAACACACTCCTGGCATTCTCTTCCATCAGCCCACTTCTCCCCAGGCATAACAGAAGTCAGAACACCGAGTCCCTCTGCGTTAAGACAGCTTCATAGGCAGACGGTCTGTGCCTCTCAGTCTTGGAGGAGGGTGGGGCCTCTTGCGGAAGTATAGCGGGATGCTTTCCTCTCTGTGCTTCTGAATTCCGTAGAATTATTCCAAGTTCCTTCTTCTGAGGCCTGCAGACTCACCCTTCTCTAAATTCCTCTTCTCCCTGTCTGCCTTACTCAGCACAGTTCCAGATCCCTATTTCTAGCAGCTCACACATCTCTGATGCGCTCTGGGATTTGCTGGTTGGATTTCCCATCTGGTTATGATATTGCCAGTCTCCTCTTAACAACTTAGTCCGGTGATTGGGATTCCCCACTGAGGGCATGGCTTTGCCCCCAATGTCCTCCAGGACCTAGTCTAGTCAGAGCACAGTAAACAGTTGCTGGATATATTTGTGTATTTGTTACTGGGTGTTTCCCTGGCACAGGGTTAAACAGTAACTGGGTTGTAAAGCCGGGCATGGCGTGGGCGGCTCAGTGATTTCTGACTGGTGAGGCCCGGCCACCTTCTTCCATTTGGCTTTTCTTTTAGCCAAAATATACCAGCCAAGTGCACGGTGGGAAAGCTCACTCCGTGGTAATGTGGTAGGATAGAAAGACAGGAAAATTATGACATAGAAGGTCAGCTTGGTTAAACAAAAACAAACAAAAACCGAAAGCCTTCATCTGAGGGTCTGGTACACATTTTCTGTCAAGAAGCAGGAAATCGCTCACAGAACATTATATGTTTTCCAAAAGACCTCTTCTCAAAGACGGTAAATAAACCACACTTACCTTAGGGTCCAAATGATGCATAACCCTGACTTTCTGGCTCGTCTCTCTCATTCCCAAATCTAATCACTATCCCGTATAAATCCACCTTGCAATTTCATTTGCAGAAGGAAATGCTTTGTCTTTTAACCTTGTTACAAGCAGCATTCTTTAAACAATCTTAAAAAGGGGTTTTCTTAGCAAGTTCTAAAGATATACCTTGAGGGCGGCTACCAAAGACCACATATAAAGAACCCCAACGGTGCTGTTACCTCCAGGAGCCCATATCCACATTTGGGTGTGTCTCTTTCTTTCTCTGAGGACCCTTCTTGCTAATAACTCCTGTGCTGAAGAGTCACATTAAAAATACCTTTTAAGAACATTCAGCATCTATGTGTATGTCTCTGTATGTGAGTGTATGTGTATACCTGTGTGCTACACCACATATATGGAGGTCAGAGGTGAGCTTGCAGGAGTTAGTTCTCTTCTTCATTCACCGAGTGGGTCCTGGGACTTGAACTGGGATTGCCAGGTTTGGCAATAAGCACCTTTTCCCATGGAACCTTTTTTTTTTTTTTAACAGTTCTCCAAACTCTACTTCATAATGTCTTAGCATGACATTCTTTTCTTTATTGGAGCTGTAAACCCCAGGTTTGCCTTGATGGAACTCCTAAGACATGGAAGTCTTCAGCTTCCTGTAGGAGATGGGGTGGAGCCATGCCATAAGAATGAGAGCCTTGGCGTAAGAGCCATTACCTGGTCTTGTGACCCTGGAGGGACCCCAGAGCCCTTATTCAGGAGAGCCTTCAAAGTGAGACTAATCGTGTTCTCTGACTTAGCCTTTGTGTGACCCAGTTTTCCTCCTCTATGTAATGGGAATAATAACCCTGTGTTGTAGAGCTGTTGTAATATTTAAATGAGACAATAGAAGCAAACTTCTCAGTGTTGGCCACATAGGGAGCACTATGGAACGGTTGGCTGTTATTAGCCTATTACCACAAGGATAAGATCTTATTAATTGAATATCCTTTAACACATTGTGTGTGTGAGTATGTGAATGTGTGTGTGTGTATGTATGTATGTGTGAGTGTGTGTGAATGTCTGTATGTGTGGGTGGGTGTGTGGGTGAGCGTATGTGAATGTGTGTGAGTGCATGTAGGTTGTGGGAGCCCGTTCTTGGGTTCCTCGTGGCTTTACCCAGCAGGTCCGAATAGAGGATGATCAGGACCACGGGCCTGAGTGCAGGTGTCTGAGATGGCCTGCACTTGGCTGTGCTGGGGGAGGAGGTCTTTTGCTCCACCCCTTGGCGTCTCTATAAAAACCCTGGACCAGAGACAGTCCGGGCCCGTTGGAATAGGTTCCAGGCCCTCTCGAGGCTATCTTTTATTTTCTATCTGTTTATCTCCGCAAGATTCTCCGCTATAAATCCTTCTATCTAATATTTCCTGCTGATCGCACTCAAGAAAACTCTGGGAAGCTGTGGGGGTGGTGGGTAAATGCCCCACAGTAGGTGTGTGTTACATTTTTGCTTTTGAGGTTAAGTGATCAAGTCTCCTCTTTAAATTTTTACTTATTTTTTTAAGACAAGGATCACCTAGCCCTAGACTAGTCTCAGACATGCTACGGAGGCCAGAGTGGCCTTGACCTTCTGATCTTCTGGCCTCCAACTCCAAGTTGGCACCTGTCCCCATACCCGTCTCCTTTCCCCATGCAGAGCCAAGGTAGAGGTACACTGTTAGCTTCCTTTTCTTTCCTTGCCCCACTCTGGCCTGGGTTGCATCTCAGATGTTTTGTGGTCAGAGCCAAGGTACCAGTATATCAACCTCCATCTTGGGCTGTAGTTGGAAGTTTTCCTGTGTCCCTCCTGGTCCTGCAGCCACTCAGACCCAAGTAAACACACAGAGGCTTATATCAGTTACGAACTGTATGGCCATGGCCTATGGCTCAGTTTTCTTGCTAGCTAGCTCTTAGAACTAAATGAGTTTATATTAATCTATATGTTGCCATGTGTTCTGTGGCTTTACCTGTGTGCCATTACATGATGCTTCCTGGATGCAGGATGGCGTCTCTGTGCCTTTCCTTTCTCTTCCTCTTATCTCTCTTGGATCTTCTCACCCGGCTCCATCCTGCCCTGCCATAGGCCAAAGCAGCTTTCTTTATCAACCAATCAGAGCAGCACATATTCACAGCATACAGAAAGACATCCCACAGCTTTGGGAAGAGAAACTTAGATCGCTACAGGTTTCTGTGTGAACGGATGAAGAACATTTAAAGTTGAACCACTTCTCCCCACCTTCTCCATTGTCACCTTCACCTCCCCCAGGGTCACCGTCATCCCCTTCCAAAAGCCTCTCTACTTCTGTTCCCTCCCCCCAGTGCCTGGACTTCACAGCTGAACAATGTCTCCTATTTAGAGGATTCTGCTTAAAGCTCTCCGGTGGCTTCTAGCTGCACCTAGAGGAAAGCCTGGTTTTTACCTTAGTTTGCGAGGCCCCAGGTGAATTGGCCTTTCCTATCACTCTCACCTTAGGCACCCCGAGGACTCTGCAGCCTGCAGCCACGCAGACCTTCATGCCTCACGTCTAGTGAAAGACGCGTGTCCCTAACCTCGTTCCTCAGCATCCTCTCTGTCTTGGATGCCTTTCCCTGCTTTATCACAGTTGTCTCCATTTTTACCTTTGAATGCATAGGTACCTTTTTTACCTTTGCATTTTTACCTTTCAATGAAACATGCCCTGACTGTATTATCAGTAGCACCTCCTTACCTCAAGGCACCCAAGTCAAGCTCAGCTTTTTATTCATCCCACGTGCATGTCAGTGGCTTATTGGTTATTCTCCTCCCACTAGGAAGTGATCTTTGTGGCCTCAAGATGTTTTTAGGCACATGTCACCACTCCATTTCTAGTTCCTAGGACAAAGTATGTGCTCGATATATACTCGTGGGCTGGAAGAATTCCTTGGATGATGCCATCTGTTTAACATACTTTTCTCACAGCACAGTTGAGATGGTCACTGTGCTACAACACTGCTTCCCTGGCAAGGAGAGAGAGGGAGGCAAGAATAAGGCCGAAAGCATATCTTTTTCATGGCTGGAAGCTGGTGTTTCTGTTTATTGTTTTATAACCCCAGACTCCAAAAGATGCTTTTTAGGGCTTGATACAGTATCTCCAACAAGAATGCAAGTCCTATTTCAGAGATGCCCACGGCACAAAGAGCCTTGGTTACTTTCCAAAGGTATCATGTTTTCTTTTGGCACGGGCTCACGCCCAGAAACCTGGATAAGCTTTTATACTGGAATAGCCCAGAGCTGGCACAATTCCCTGACTTGGAAGGAAGCTGACCACAGCAAATTAGAGGAGAAACTTACTCTTTTTTTTTTAATCCAGAAGCTAAATTTCAAATAGCCCTACACTATCACCTATAAAGGATTTGCTTAACATAGTGAGAAACATACAGAATTCAGATTCAGGTTGACTGGATTTGAATAACCACTAGATAAGCAGAACATATGAGAAGTCCATCGCCATGCAGTGCTTTAGTGTGTCAGCCATAGACACCACTCATATCTCCCTCTGTAGGGGCATCACTGCCTTCCTTCTCTACCCATCATGCTTTCTCCTTCTGTAGCTACCCAGTCATGCTGCCTGAAGATTGGACTTTAGTAATGGTGTGGCCTAAGGGACCTGGAGGTGCACCCATTCTCAATCCACTTGAGACTTCCCCAATGGGTGACCATGCCTTTTGGGTACCCATGGCGCCTGGCTGAGCTTCGGATACAATTGCCCTTCCTTCTCATCACCATAGTGGTTGGAACGCACGGATGCTGGATGCCCAGTTTGCTTCCTCCTGTTCTTGTCCTCAGTAAATC
Organism: Peromyscus leucopus; assembly: GCF_004664715.2. Taxonomy (NCBI): domain Eukaryota; kingdom Metazoa; phylum Chordata; class Mammalia; order Rodentia; family Cricetidae; genus Peromyscus; species Peromyscus leucopus. The sequence continues at coordinate 11,415,957 of NC_051078.1, forward strand.
AGCCTCATGATTCACTACCTCAGCATCTGCCGCTTGGTGGACCCCAACCAACATGCAAACACTTGTTTTTCTCGTTTGTATGACGCGGTCCACAGTCCAGGTGGCTTTTATCAAAGCCTTCTCTTTACTTGTCCCCCAAGTCACCACAAAATTACATTTTTATGGTAAGAAAATCAAGTCAAAACTGTGGAGTATCATATCTGGTAAGCCCTTGGCACTCAGGGCGGGACAGTCACATCTGCACCAAACCCCTGGCACTCAGGGCAGGACAGCCACATCTGCACCAAACCCCTGGCACTCAGGGCGGGACAGCCACATCTGCACCAAACCCCTGGCACTCAGGGCAGTTCAGTCACATCTGTAACAATGTTTCCTATCCTTGGGCACATTCCTGTATGCAAAAAGCCACTCCTATCTTGGAGTTTTGTGCCACTCTGAAAACAGACCAACAGTGGGTTTATAGGACCAGGGAGCCAAAGGCACTTTAATTATTTTTTTCTTTCAATGTATGTGATAATCCTAGGGGAAAGGCCCAGAACTTCCTAGACTCTTTTATACCCATTTTCACAGTTCGGAACTACGCATTTTTAAGTTAGCTGTGTGAAGAGAACTCTATATCTTTTTCCTGCCTGGAGGTATTGATGGTTTCCTGGCCCTTTCCCTTCATAGCCATGCCTGTGCTATCCTGGCTAGGGGGAGTTGATCTTCTTCCATGGTTATCATAGGTGCCTACTCCCTGGAAGTGCTTTGGGTAGTCTTGGGCAAACCAGGCAGCAAGACTACCACTATGTTTATAGCAGTGACTGGGAAGTGCCTGAGAGCCACAGCTCTGTCAGCCACATGCTGGAGCTGAGTCCTGGATCCTGCATTTATCATCAGAGGCTCTGAAGATCCAACTGTCCTGGGCAGTAGGGTGAACAGAGCTTCTGAATGGCTCTGAGTGACCCCATCTCCCACCCCAAAGGAGAGCCTGCCTGGCAGTGGTCAGGGGCCAAAATCCAGACCTCAACATCTCTCTAAGTTCTGCTTGGACACAACCTTCCTCAGAGGAGCAGACCCTGTTTCCTCCCGAATTAGAGTTGCTTAGTCCCTCAGATAATAGACATGATCTGTCACACGTCATCACTGCAGTGTTCAGCCATTAGGACGGCACCAAGAACTCTCCTGGACACAAGTCGAACTCTAAATACACTGTACGATGCCTTTTGAGACTTTCCATTGAGTTTCAGTGCAATTAGAGGTGCTCTTGTGAAGAATAACTAAAAGAAAACAAAACAACAAAAGGCCAAGAATATTGTAAACAAGAAAGAAAATAGAGGCTGGCAGAGAAGCAGGGGGATTTTTTTTTTTTTTGGTATGGCAGTTTTGGAAAAGAATCATAACAGAAATAATTCTCAGCCTTACAAACAGGGGTTCCTTGTTAAAAAGAAAGGGAACTCTTTCTACAGAAGCGAAAAGACCCCGAGAGCGAAGGATTGGGGTGCAGACAAATAATAGCATAACAGCACCAAGTTCTTCAGGAGAGGGGACTTCCCTTGGCTTTCTGAGGATTCGAACAGTGACAGGATGGTTACCGAGTCTTTCTAGAGCAGAGTGAACACTAGATGAGGAGACATGTGGAGAAGGAAGACGGAGACATTTCCAAGTGGCTTATCTACTTCCCTGCATGCCTGACAAAGCTGTCTGTCTCCTGCCCAACCCCACCCTGGCTCACAAGAGAAGAGTGAGACTGAGTAGGTCTGTGAGTGAGAATAGAGCACACTGGAGGCATCACACCCCAGGCAGAGGCCTCCAAGAGGGAGGGAAGCATCTCTCCGACGTGGTGTCAATGGGTTTATTGCACAGTGAGGATCTTTGCTGGCCCTGCAAAACTGAATACTTGGAACACTTTCAATTAGCCACACAGGCACCGGAAGACAGTGGAAAACTGTGGGGTTTGGGAGCGTTATGGAAGTAACAAACAGACCTGTTTGCGTTCTAGCTGATGGTTTCTAAGAGCAGCTGTCATCCGGGGACACGTTCCCTTATCTAGTGAGGGTCCACCCAAAGGTGAGGGATTCCTTTGAGTAGCCCACGAACAAATAAGGGCGTGTCCCCGAGGAAGGCTGCACAAGCCTTCGGTGATTACATAACCATTGCAAACCTGCTTTTCCTCCTCTGGGAAATGAGGATGAGTGATGTCATTTGTGGATGTCATCTGGGATCAAATTAGAGGTTATCCATCCATTGAACAAATGTTTTCAAAGTGTATGTTGTGTGCTTAGGGAGCTTATTAATGAACAAAATTTCCAAGGTTTATGTCTTCACTGACCTGTGACAGTCTTATGTAGGGAAATGGGCAATAAATACCAGGCTTAAGTGGTATATCAGAGGGTGCCCTGTGAAAGGCAGGGGCGGGGTACTAAAGTTCTAAATAATCTTGTCTGGTAAAACATTTCAGATAAGATAACATCCAAGCAAAGATCATAAAGAGGACACACATGACCCGTGTGGACCTCTGGGGGTTAAGGCTTCCAGATAGAAGGAACAGCAAGATTCTCAGGTTTCTGGCATATTGCACCCACTCAGTGTAACTCTGTATTCGTTTTCCTGTGATGGGAACTGTGAGAGCGAGTAGCATTGTGGGAAAATCTCTCAGACTAGCCTGAGTGAAAGGGGAATTGCAGAAGATGAACTAGAGAGGCAGGGTACCAATTGTGTGTGATTTGGAGGTTGCAAAAAAAGGAAAGAAGGGAGGGAGGAAGGAAGGAAGGAAAGAAGGAAGGAAGGAAGGAAGGAAGGAAGGAAGGAAGGAAGGAAAAAACAACCCTTAGCATAGAAACTTATTGGAGAATTTTTGTCAAGGCGAGGAAAGGCAGAAGAAAGAAGGGCAGGAGGGAGGCTGTCACCGTTATACAGGAGCAGGACCAGCTCTCTTTCATCAGGGTGGTCCAAGTGCATGGAAGCGGTGAGCAGAAGCAAGATTTAAAATCCAACCAAATTGATGATGGATTGCACTTCAGATGGTCAGAGAAACCCAGAGGAGAGGATTGCTCTTTCCTGAGATGAGGAGTGGGGAATTACGGAATAGGATGATGTAGGACATGGGCCAGGAGGACTTTCTTCTTGCAAGTGTTAAATTTGACGTAAGAAAACCTAAGCAGGAAGGTGGCTGAGAATGTAGGCAGACATAGGACAATGTGCACACAAAAATATAGATAGTTCATATGGAGAGAGGGAGAAGGAGATGGGAGGGAGGGGGGAGAAGGGAGGAGGAGGGAGAGAGGAGAAGGGAGGGGGAGGAAGAAAATGCCTTTTCAGGCGTCTTGAAATTTGACTTTTGGAGAAAGTCTTTTAAGGAGTCTTGAGGTTAGGTGTCTGTGCTGGTTAAGTGGGGCACACCTGTAGTTTTTCTTTATATATTTTGAAATGTGCACTCTTAATGTCTAAACACTTTTGCTTCCATAGTCCAATGGAAGCAAAAGTCTAGCATCTGATGTTGCTAGACACCATTCCCAGGAACTTTGGAGACAGTTGAGGCTGGGGTCAGCATCTGTCAGCATTCCAAAGCCAGCTTCTCAAGACGTGATTGGAGCAGCACACATTGCATGCACTTCAGATGTGCAACCGAAGGAGTCATACACGCTCGCAGCACGTGCAAACGCCACCACAGTGGATTCTAGAACTTCAGCACTGCATTCAAAAGGAAACCGAGACCCTTTAGCTGCCCCTCCTGGTCACCTCACTCTGCCTTTGTTCTGAGGCAGTGATTATACCTTCCGTCCGTCTCACAGGGAACCCAATGACATGCACAGTCCTTCTATGCATAGCATCCTTCTCTCAACACTGTTTCAAGTTTACCCACACCATAGCGCCATCGTTCTCAGCCATTCTTATAACTAGGTAACGCCGTGTTGTACAGTCCACTGTTTTACTGATCCGCTCATCACTTGATGCCCGTCGGCTTCCTCCTCTCCCGACTTTCTATGGATGAAGCCTTTATAAAAGTGCATATACAGTTTTTGGTGCAACATATACTTCATATTTTTAGAAACTGACTGCAGGTTTTGCTCTCATTAAGGGCAGAGGGACTGAGAGTTAGAGGTGGTACAACCCTCCCCATCTCCCCAGAATAAGGAGGAGAACCTGTTTTATGCACGTGGACCAGTCTTCGCTCGTTTTATTCTCATTGCTTCTGAGCCCACCAACTCTTTCCTCTCAGCTGAGACAGAACTCAGGAACCTGTGTGCTTTAATCATTCCTAATACTCGGCTTGACCTTTCCCTTTTGCTCACCCCCACGTGGAGCCCCAACACCACAGAGATGTTCCCGTCTCCCCCGCGGCTCAGGATCACAGACCCGTTCCGCTTTCTCCTACCCCCACGGTGGAGACGTGACTATCTGCCAGTCCCGGTGGCGCGCTCTCTCTTCAGCGCATGCTCAAGGGTCTCCTGCTTGCACAACCCCAGGTGCGATTCGAAGCCAGCGCGCAGAAGGCGCGCAGCTGTGTCGCAGCTTTCCCGGCCCCAGGGAGGGTCATAGCTTCCAACGTCTGACTTCCGGCTTCTGACAGTGCAGCTGAACCTCGCCGAACGTCTGCTTCTGTGCTGCGGCCTCTGCCCAGGCCAGCTGTCATTGGTGCGGACGTGTGCAAGCAGCAGCCTCTCGATGTGCTGGGAGAGGTGGCCCCTTGAGGAAAAGGCTGGCCTGGCCTCCAGGATGATCCCCTATGATGTGGTGCTCAGGGGGAGCCTCTTTCACCCAAGCACCTCCACACACGGGGGACATACAGAATCAATCAGATAAGTGTGAGATGGTGCGGCAGAAGAGGAGCTCATGTCCTCATCAGCAAAACGGGAGCCATGATAGTCTGTACCTCATAGGGTTATTATGAGGATTACATGAGTCAAACCAGGGCGTAAAATAGTTCCTGGCACATAACCAGCTCTTAGTATGTTTTCATGAGTGTTATCATTCTTCATTTGAATTTTTTTAGTTTGGCTGAGCTCACTTTGGTAAGATCATCACAGAACTAAGCGCTGATAAGAACAGGGTTCCAGAGAGGAAGTTCTGACCTCCTGAGTCCAGAGTCCTGACCCCCACTCTATCCAGCTTCTGACACAGGCAAGATGTTGAACCTTCCTGGCCTCCGGTTTTTCCTCTGAGCCTTTTCCAGAGAAGTCACAAGAGTTTCGATAAGACGGGTCAAGGGCTAAGGGCAACACTTGGCAATAAGGAAGTCGGAGCCACTGCAGGACGGGGGAGGGACACGTGTGAGCCAAATCCTGCAAAGAAAGCTTCCCCAGGGGGGCGCTCACCAGAGTCCAAGTGCACTAGACAGCGCAGGGTGGGGACACTGGGCCAGACAGAACAGTGTAGCCAAAACCCAGGGCTGTGGGAGCCTTAAGAACTGGAAACGGGCTGGGCGGTGGTGGCACACGCCTTTAATCAGAGCCAGGTGGATCTCTGTGAGTTCGAGGCCAGCCTGTACTACAGAGTGAGTTCCAGGAAAGGAGCAAAGCTACACAGAGAAACCCTGTCTCAACCCCCCCACCCCTAAAAAAAGAACTGGAAACGGCTGAGGGAGGCTGGGATAGTGAATGTGGCGAGTTTCTGGGTCCCCTACAGTCAGCCAAGAAGCTGGAACTCTGCAGATAACTGTCCAGTTTTCTATCTTGAATCGGAAGGTATTGCTCTTAGCTGCTGTCCCCGTAGGAAACTGGGACCCCTGCTATGTGCCATCACCCGGCTGCCATGGCCCCACCAATTCCAAGGCACACAGTTGTATCTGTCTTCAAGCAAAGTCTTCGGGGTCAGAGTATATCTTCCAATCCCTGCCCACCTGGATGAAGATCAGATATCTGAGGCCCCTCCCCCTGCCCCACCCCCACACTAACACCCCTTTAGATTCTCAGGTCAAGGATTTGAATGGGACCACACTGGTGCTGCAAATGCCTATGAGGATGCTGTGGGAGCAGCTTGTAGCTCAAGGTCCCTGCGGCTGTGTGCTCTCCGACCAACTGTGCTCATTTCTCACTCATGCTCGCCCTGAAGTGTGACTGCGTCATACTCCAACTATGTGTGTGTTTTCTATAAGACTTCTCATTTGAGGATACTCAAAGACTCTCTACCGTTAACTCTTGTGCTTTGCCATCGAGAACACCTCAGATGTTACGGAAAACAACATTTGCTTCCATTTGTGGATCATCTGTTTAATGTCTTCTCATTTCTAAAAAAAAATAAAATAAAATAAACAAAAAACAAAACAAACAAATGACAAACAAAACAAAAAACCCCAAAGGTTAAAATGTTATTAAATACCTGTTCACATATGTGATACAGATGACGTCCTGGGAACAGCAGGTACTCTCTGTGCTAGGCACAAAGGGTTGAACATAGAATTCCAGGTTTCAATGATGAGTTTGGGATGCAGAGCTGAGAAGCCGGAAGTCAGCTGGAGGTCAGAGCTGCTGGCCAGGATGACTTGAGTGGATTACCCTCAGTGGCTTGCCTGGTTGCTGTTGCAGTCCCCATAGCTCTCAGAAAAGCATCACCTTACTGTCTCAGTCTGCTGGGACAAAGCAGGTGGCTCTGGAGAGTTCTCTGGAAGCTCCAGGGAATCCCCAATGCCCCCAACATCTGCCTGCAACTGCCTCTGGAAATAACTACTGCTGCTTCTGTATTGACTTACAAATCCACCCCAATTCCTCTCGATGGCAAACTTTAAGCTGGATTGGCTGGAAAGGAAAGACGGGTCTCTGCCTTAGAGTGATGACTATATCCTTCTTATCTGCCACAAATGTCCCAAGGTACTTGGCTGTTTTTATCTTCTAGCAAAGTCTCTGGGGTCAGAGTTCATCTTCTACTTGGTGACATTATAATTCCTGCTTACCTGGATGAAGACAGAATCTTCCAGAGCGGGGCTAACTTTGTTTTGGTCAGGTATCCAAGGCACCTGGGATCTCATACTGCTTCTTCAGCTGCAGGGCAATCAATGCCTTGTTCTCAGAGTATTTTACTACTGTGATATAAAGTTTCTTGTTTACGAGGAACCAGGAGCATGCATGTGCCTTTTAAAGATGTCCCTGGCCATACATCTGTCCCACTGCTCTGTTTGGCATTTCTACCATCAGTGATAGCTCTTAAGGCCCCACTGGGCCTGATTTCACGCTCAATGAACCCTTTTAATGTTTCTCTACTTATGACCATAAAAGCACACAGTGTCCAGCATGCACCGAGGCATCTCAACCTTAGCCTTATTTCCCAACGAGCATGTGAAGTGGTGTGTGAGGAAGTGAGAGGAGATGGCAAGGGAGGGTGCTGGGGGCTGAAGTTCTCAGAAGGCAACTGAGTGCTTAGCAGGTAGATTCCAGAACGATTTCAGGCATCTTGCTCCCACCAGCTTTAACTGCATAAGCTAGATGGAGCCAGGTCCATGTTAGTTTCATACAGCTCCAGACAAGAAATCTACCATGTGCCTTGACTTGCTATTGACCAGCTGGGAGATCAGAACCCAGTCCTAAATCTGAGTGTGTGCTGTGTATGCTGTATAAAGAGGTTCTGTGACTCCTCAGGGATGCTGGTAGATCAGGGCTAGGGATGAAGCCTGCAGAGAGCTGGCAACTTCTTCCTGCTTCAGGCAGGAAAAGCCACGATGTGTGTCCCAGTAACCCCTGAAAATGTTAATCCAGCTGCACTCACAAGTAGAAATGAGGCAGAGACAGAAACGCCTCTTAATCAGGTGGCTTCTGTGTCCTGCTGGAAAAAGCAAGAGGATCCCTGACACATTCAAGCATCGCATGCTTTGATCATTTTACCGACTACCAAAGCCCTGTCTCCTCCTTCCATTGGGAGTCTTTGACCTTTGATTACTGTTTTACAGTTACATTTAATTTGGATATCCTCAATTAGAAGGACTAAAGGCTAAGACAATGCTGTCTCCTATCTCCCTATTTTCCTGGAGACTCTAAGTGGGGGGTCCTATGAGCTACATCCTTCCAGCCCAATCTGCTTTCCCATCTGTTTTCAAATAACCTGTGTGTGTTTTCACACACACACACACACACACACACACACACACACACACACACACACAGACAGTTCCATGTGGAACAAAACAGTTGTGAGAGAGGCCTTCAGGGCCTATAAAGGTGAAAGTATTTACTACCTAGTTCTGTACCAAAAGATTGTTTTATCAGCCCCCGCTGTTTAGAAATGCGATTTCTTACTACAATGCCTTAATCCCAATTAAAAACAGATTGCCTCCTTTAAAGATGTGTTTTCTGGGCTGGGGAGAAGCTCCAGGAGTGAAGTGCTAGCTGCCCAAGTGTGAGGACCTGAGTTTGGACTCCTGGCACCCACATAAAAGCCGCATATGGCAGGTGCACCTCTATAACACGCCATCCCCACCCCCCACCCCCCAAGTTTGGGAACAGCGGCAGATCCTGTGGCCTCATATACCACCAGCAGGCTCTGCTCATGTCTCCAAAAAATATAAAATGACAGAGGAAGGCTTTGGCCTCTGATCTCCACACATGTGTTCAGGGTGAGCAACACACACACACACACACACACACACACACACACACACACACACACAAATGCACACACCACTTTCTCACACACACAAAATAAAAAAAATGTTATTTTCTTAGTCCTTGTGTTTTGTGTTGCTGATGCTAAAAAACAAAAGTACCTATTAATACTGATTTGGACTAGACTTGAGTTCTAGTCACATGCAAAAACTGTCAAACAGAGCTCAAAAATGGAAATTTTCTCTGTGGATCCCAAGTACTAAATGCTCCAAGCAAATATTACAGGCAACCCAGAGCGTGAAGATTTCAGTTCCCAGTGGGAAACGTGGTTCTGAGCTGTAATTAAGCTAACTGAGCATTTCAAATCTTCAGTTGCTTCTGCTTGGTGAGAATCGTTAAGGGGAGAGATTAGCTAACAGATGTACAAGTCGATCAGGTTTCATCCGACCTCCACGTTCAAAGTGTGTCTTCCTGGCCAAACGCAGAGGGGCTGTGGGATTCCAGTCCGCAGTTCAGCCGTGCGGGGTCCACTGAGAATCTGGGTGCCCTGAGTGGTGACTTTCTGCAAGCAGGGAAGACGGATGCTCTTGTAAGGACCTCTGACTCAGCCTCCCAGCTCCCCATCCAGCTGCTTCCCTTGGGTGCACTGCCTTCCCTGCATCTGGCCTGTCTTAGCAAGAACAGGCTTTTACACTCGAATCCCACCCTGGCTTCTCTTCTCGAACGTGCTTGGCTCCCTAACTTGCCTCTTAACATCGTCTGCTTCCATTTCCAGGACCATAAGTGCACGGATATATTACACCCTCCCAAAGTCGTCATGGCGATCTCAACACATTGAAATCTTAGCCCTGCTTAGCATTTACTTTTGTATATGAAATCATTATTTTGAAAGTCGCTGTCCACGTGTTCTTAATTAAATAATCCAACTGTTAATATTGTGGTGTTGGTCATTGACAGTGTTAATAATGCCCTAAGATATCTTGCACAGTTAATTGTTTTACTCAGTTTTCTTGTTTTGTTTTACACTTCCATGTGTTTACCCATACACTGGTTATAGCTGGGTTCACTCTCACACAGGATTTATAGAATTTTAAAATCATTTCAATGCTAAATTTTCTACTTACAATTAAGACACCCTGTTCTCTTCATTTGGATACTTTTATGCCCTTTGGTGAAATTAAACATTTAAAAAAAAAAGTGTACTTCATTAAGTTTACCCCTAGATATCTTATCATTGTTCTCAGGGGTTGTCATAAATGAAATACTATCTTTTTTATTTTTGTAGTTGGTTATTGTCTCAGATGGAAATGTTCAATGAATATATCTTAATTTCTTATCACCAATAATGTTTTTTTTTTTCACTTATAGAAAAATGCTTTTTCTATTCATTTCAAGACAGTATTTTCTGAAATTCTGGCAAACACTGACACCTTGGGTATTATCTTAGTCAGAGTTTTCATTGCTGTGAAGAGACACCATGACCATGGCAACCCTTATAAAGAAAACGTCTAATTGAGGGGCTGGCTTACAGTTTCAGAGGTTCAGTCCATTATTGTCATGGAGGGACATGGCGGCGTGCAGGCAGATGTGGTGCTGGAGCTGAGAGTCCTCCATCTTGCAGGCAACAGGAAGTTGACTGAGACACTGGGCGGTATCCTGAGCATAAGACTCCTCAAAGCCAGTCTCCACAGTGACACACTTCCTCCAACAAGACCACACCCACTCCAACAGAGCCACACCTCCTAATAGTGCCACTCCCTATGAGATGGTGGGGGTCAAAAGAACCTTCAGACTACCACAGGCATCCTTGTCACAGTTTTACCATTAACATGGAGACGTTTTCAATATGGCATCTTAGCCATAATTCAATAAGATTTTGTATTAAAAAAAATCAAGAATAGGCTGAACTTTTTTCAAGTGTTTTTTTAACATGTATGACCTTGAACTTATTACTATTATATAGTTCCTCCTTTCATTTTTGAGATTATAATATAATTACAACATTTTCCCCCTTCCCTTCCCTTCCTTCCTTCCAAGCCCTCCTATATATAGCCTTCCATGCTCTGAACTTTTTATACAAATATGATAAATTATATTTATTAATAATATCTGAATAGTATCAAGAGATTATATTTATCAACACATTATAAATCATATTCTATAATTTAAGAATTATATCAACATGCCTCTTAGGACGGAGCCACGTTTGCACCCTGGAATCTTCACTTGTCTAAGGTGTAATATGTTCTTTAATACACTGCCCAATTATAGCTGCTAAGAAAAACTTAGGACTTTCCCGTCCATATTCATGAGCCATCACAGGATTCTCTTTCTTGGTGTTATCTGGGTCAGTCCTTTGTCCTGACTTGACAGGGAGATTCTCTTCACAGCCCTTTTTCCTCTTGCTATACTCTGGGGAAGGTTAAATGGTATTGCAATTATTTATTTCTCAAAAGCTTTAAGGATTTCCTCAGGAAACATCCGAGATCATGGTACTTCTAGGGGGTTTTATGATTTGGGTAACTTTTTCTACTTATTCCAAGTCATGTTTTCTGTCTCTTCAGAGTTCAGTTTTGGTACTTTGTCTTTTAATTTTTGTTGTTGTTGCTAAATGTAAGAAAGACTATGATAGGGGCATTCTTATTTTCCATTTTTCAGGTCACCATCAATGACAAAACACTGTATGAGTGGGATATTTCTGATTTCTCAGTCTCCCCCACTGTCTCTCTGAGAAGAAGGAGAAGCTGTGAACAGAGGTGAACAGTGGGCTTGTCTTCACTCTTTACTGTTAGTTTCTCCTCAGCTTCATCTGTTTCCCTGACCCCAAGGACAGCTGTGGGTCATAGCTGTGTGTCGCTGTGGGCCAGGCTTGGGCAACCAAACTCCACTGGAAACTGGATTGGAATCCTTCATCCAGTTTCAGCAAAGTGTTTGGAAGCCCCTTAAGGACCGATTCTGAGTCTCATAGTGTTCATTTTTATGAACACATTGCAAATTGGCACTGTAGCTGTAAATGCTTGTGAGTTAACAGAGTGGCATTTTATTTTAAAACATGTACACTGGGCCATCAGATCAGGGGAACTGCTTATCTATTAACTGGTTTCTTTCTGTTGGAAACATTAAAAAAAAAAAAAAAAACTTCTTATCCATTTTGAAGCATCTCATTGGAAATGAGCTCCGTGGCTCATTTGTAAAAACACTGCACCTTTGTTTTGACCACAGCAAACAGCCAAGGCTGCAGTGACAGGCAAAGAATCTTCAGGTGTCAGTCAAAGCAGATGACGAAGCCTCAACCTGCAGATTTCGTAAATATTGTGGTAGAATACATTTCTCCCTTTACACTGCCCCCCCCACTCCCCAGCAAGGACTGAAAAGTTACGTTTTACATGACCGATCAAACTTGAACGTAGAAACTACATCTCCCAGAAAAGGCAGGTTTGGAGTCAGGCAGTGGCGGCCCACGCCTTTATCCAGCACTTGTGAGGCAGAAGCAGGCGGATCGAGGAGTTCAAGGCCAGGTGGGTCTACACGGTGAGTTCCAGGATAGCCAGGGCTACTACAAAGAGAAACCCTGTCTCAAAAACAAAACAAAACAAAACAAAACAAAAAAAAGGTGGGGGAGGGGCAGGTCTGGATTCTGTAATTCTGGGCTAAAGCTCAGGACTCTGCATTTCTAGCAAGTTCCAGGTTATGCTGCTGACGAGCGTGATTGGACAGATGTTATCTGGTAATAGGTTAGCCCACCCTACTGTGAGATCTTGTTGTCATGTTTTGAGCAACATCCAGGGCGAAAGAGATACACGTAGAAAAACAGATAGTTTGGGTTCACGTGGCTTGTCTTGAGGCTTAGTGTTCGTGTTGGCCTCCCCTCTCCCCCCACCCCCCCCCACCCCCACAGCCTCTAGCTGACTCTCTTGTGTGCCGTGTCTCACACAAATTCAAACCCAGCTTCTGATTCAGGAACTCGAGCTGAATCTTCATCCACACATGGGTGGTGATTTTGTGAACGATAAGTAACTTGTGTTCTTATTGCACCACACATACATCACCGTCTTGGCCAGAGATGGAGAAGCAGCTTGATGAATGAATTCCAAATCCCCAAGCTGAGCAAGTGGTTGAGAGGGCGGGTATGGGGCCTCTAACAGCCAAGTGTCCTGGAGAAGTCAAGGAGGAATGTGATTTCTGCTGAAAACTAGGATCTCCCCAGCTGCATCCAAGTCGAGATTGGAGGCAGACAGAAGAAAAGAAAAAGGACAATGACGGGTCACCTTCTAGTATGCGTTTCCCCCACAGAAAGAAAGTGACGTCTTAGAAGCCAGAGGAACAGAAATGCAGTCATCTGGCTGCTCTCTAAATATAGGCTTACAAAAGGAAAGGTATTTTGGGTTTCTTTGAATAAAAAGGGTGACTGAGATGTAGAGAAATCCAGGTAAGACGTAGTAAAATGTTTAGACACCAGAAGACCTGAGATTAGAACAGAGGGTAGGGAAAAAATGAAGTGGAAAAGAGGCTTGCTAAAGAGAGTCCCTAAGCAGTTGGAGGCTAGAGAAAGACAGAGGCTTTTGTCCCGCCCAGTCCAGTAGCCACTTTTAAAATAATCACTCGGAGGCTTAATATTAATTACAAACTGTTTGGCCTATTGCTCAGGCTTATTACTAATTAGCTCTTACAACTTAAATGAGTCCATTTTTATTAATCATGTGTCTCAAGGCTTTACCTGGGTTCTAATACATCTTGCTCCTCCTGCAGTTGGCTGGTGTCTCTCCAACTCTGCCTTTCTTCTCCCTGTATCTCTGCTTGGATTTCCTGCCTGGCTCTATCCTGCCTTGCTATAGGCCAAAGCAGCTTCTTTACAAACCAATGGTAATAAAACATATGTACAGCATACAGAGGGTTATTCCACAGCCCACCACAGTCCTCTGGAGGGAAAGATTGGCCACAATTGCTATAATAGACCCAGAAGGCTCCAAAGAGAAGAAAGAGTTTACGGCAGACTTCTGGCCCTCACCGAAGGGGTGGGGGGCACAGGCTTCAGGAAGGGTCAGGGCTTCTCTGCTGGAACATGGCATGGACAGGCTCCTGCAGACCACACGCACAGATGCACTGGTGGCGTGTAGCAGCTTCCACTGGGATGGTCTGGGGCCTGATGCACACAGGGCAACAGCTCTAGCGGCCGTGAGTATGCCCGTAGTTTCAAGAAGTTGGCAGGTGTGGGGCCAGTGCCGTCTCACTGTGAGCTTTTCCGCCTGTGGAAGCCTCCAAATCCAACCGCAGTGGAGGAATAAACAAAAACCCAAAACCGAACATGAAAAGACAAGAGTCAATTGTTTCCAGAAGAACCGTGACAAGAGGCAAATTTCCTGACTACGAGAGACTTGAAATACAATGGGGAGGAAAAAGAGCAACAGATGCAAATGAGCAATTTATAGGAGAAATGCTAGGAAAGCCTTTTCAGCAAACAAAAATACCCAACTGCTCTCAAGGATTGAAAATGCAAGTTAAAACCACAGTCCTATTAAACTTAAATTGGCATGAATTAAACCAATGTAAATTATGTTATGCTGGCAGAGCAGAAACTGAGAAAAGGCTGGAGAATACCTTCTCATTATCAAAACATTAAAAGCTTATATATATATATATATATACACACACACACACACACATATATGTATATACACACAGACATGTGAGTGCGCATACGTATATGTATATGCATATGTATGTATATATGAATATATGTATATATGTGCCTTTGATTCAATTTGTATGAAATGTCCCTGCAGACAAATACATGTATGCACAAAGATGCAGAGTGTGTGTGTGTATCCTTGAGCATTGTTTGCAGCCTGAGAACAATTACAGTGTCCACAACTGGAAACTGGTTCAATTAATTATGGCATTTTCACATAATAGAATGCTGCAAAGTTATTACAGTGAGTAAGACTTAGGCTAACAAGACACACCTACAAGATAAATAGCCTGTCCAGAACACGGTACAGAGCAGTGTCATAGGATGTACAGTTTGCGACTAGGTTGTGGTGTGGTGAATTGATTTGCACTCACGTCTTGAATATTTCTTAGGCTCTATTCCAATACATTCATCCCCTGCCTCACCCTCTAACTCTATCCACTCCTGTTGCGGGTATTTTTCTGCAGGCTTCTCTAACACCACCTCAGGGCAGAACTGTGTATCATGTGGCACCTGTCTGTCTTAATTAGCTCATGCTCTCGAAGCAAGTGTGACAGGAAGGGTGGATTAGATAAGACAGTTCTGGAGGCCAAAGGCTCGAGATTAAGGTCTAGGTCAAGAGTGCTCTCCTCTTGGATTTCAGAAATCTGCCCTCTCTTTGTATCCTGGCACGGGAGAGAAGAAGTAGTGGAGAGAAAGCAGGTCGCCCTTCCTCTTTTCCTAAAAAGATGCTCACCCTGTCAAGGGGCCCTCACTCTTGTGATCACATCAAAACCTATCTCCAAGGCCTCACCTCCAAACATCTTCACACTGGGAATGTTAGGGATGCAACATGAAACTACAGGACAATTGCTCAGCATTGCCCATGGGCTCTCCTTGGGCACTGGCATCTCAGCACCCATGCTCCAGCAGCCAGAAAGCACAGAGGTGCCTGAAATCTACCCTGACAAGAGGAGGATGGGAGGCAAACACAGGCATGCTTCTGTTTCAGGCCCAGATAAATACCTCGGAGACATGCTTTAGAAGACTCTAGTGGTTTGAATGAGGCTGGTCCCATAGACTCAAGTTGAATACTTGGTCTCTCATTGGTGGAACTATTTGGGAGGGATTAGAAGGCGTGGTCTTGTTGGAGGAGGTGTGTCATTAGGGGCAGGCTTTGAGGTTTCAAAATGCCAAGTCAGTTCTAGTTGGTTTTCTGCCTGATGGGTGTATCTCAAGATGTGAGTTCTTATCTACTGCTCCAGTATTATGCCTGCCTGCCAACCACCATGTTTCTCACCATGATGGCCATATATTCTAACTATCTTAGTGTGTTTGTGTGAAGAGCTACCATGACCAAAGGGACTTATAAAATAAAGCATTTCATTGAGGGCTTGCTTACAATTTCAGAGGGTGAGTTCATGACCGTTCTAGCACAGAGCATGGCAGCAAGCAGGCAGACATGGTGCTGGAGCAGTAGCTGAGAGCTTACCTGTTGAGACAATGTTTATAAGGCAGAGAGAGAGAGAGAGAGAGAGAGGTGGAATAGTGTGAGCTTTTGAAACCTTAAAGCCCACCCCCACTGACACATCTCCTCCAACCAAACCACACCTCCTAACCCTTCCCAAACAGTTCCACCAACTGGGGACCAAGCATTCAACTATATGGGGGTCATTGCCATTCAAACAACCACACCCACCTTCTGTAAATGTAAAAAACTCTTTCTTCAATGAGTTGCCTTGATCATGGCATCTCTTCACAGAAGTAGAAAAGTAACTAACACAGAGACACTTTAGAAGGTCACTTAGGAACTCCATCCTGTCACTTCTAGTGGTGGCCTGGCCATTGTTCTCCTGAATTGACTTTTCTCCTCTCTGTCTCTTCTTCTGGGATTATGTATCCTATCTACAGAACTGTTTGTCTTAGTTATGACTTCACTGGAAGGAAAACAGATCTGCCTGCGAACTATGTCCCTAAAATATCAGAATTAACTAGTAACCAGTATTTAATTTTTTAAAGGAAGATTTAAATATGGAGGGAAAATCAATAGTTTTTATATACACCTTTTTGTACACATACATGAATTACCTATGAAAGATGATTTTTTTTTTGTTTTTTTTTTTGTTTTTTTGTTAGGTATGACTTTTGGAATCACACCTCCTTTGAAATGTTGACCTTACTGGATTATCTTGACATTAGCAATTGAGGGCAGGCAAATTTCAAATATTTTTTTTTCCTATCCTTATCAGTGACTTGCTACTTTTGCTTCACCTTTGGAACTTATTCTCATGGATTTATATTTGATTATCAGCAAACTTACCAGGTTATAGTTCATGTCAATATTTTTGTATCAATATGTCCCTACTATTTTCAGTTTACATATTTCATTTGTTGATGGTTTTTTTTCTGCACACATCTCTGTGTATGCACGCTTGTGCATGCATGACTGCACAGGTCTGGGTATACATTTGTATGTACATGTGTATGTGTATGACATGGAGGCTGGAAGTAGTTATCAGTGGTCCTCAATCATTCTCCACCTTATACACTAAGGAAGAGTTTTTTTAGTCGAACCCAGAGCTTCCCACTGCAGCTAGTCTTGTCAGCCAGCTTGCTCCATGGACCTGTCTCTCCCATACAAGGCTGGAAATAGAGGCAGATCACCACGGCTACCCAGCATTTGTATGTGTCCCGGGGATCTGAACTCCAGTCCTTATGCTTAAGGATCCTTCTCTTCACACCCCATTTTAGAAAATTCTTGTTGAATTACACTTGCTGGTTTATTTTAACCCTGCTCCATGAATTGAGTTCCACACTTTTTGGAACCCGTTGTCCATACTACTGTCTTTTTATGTAATTTCTAGATCTTTCTTGTTTGCTTTCATTATATGTAGCTAGAGTTTTCCTGCCTGGCCCACAGTCAGGACAAATCTCTGTCACCTGCCAGTCCCACAGCCGCTCAGACCCAACCAAGTAAACACAGAGACTTATATTGCTTACAAATTGTATGGCTGTGGCAGGCTTCTTGCTAACTGTTCTTATAGCTTAAATTAATCCATTTCCATAAATCTATACCTTGCCACTTGGCTCGTGGCTTACTGGCATCTTCACATGCTGTTTGTCATGGCGGCGCTGACAGTGACTCCTTCCACCTTCCTGTTCTTTCTTTTCTCCTCTCTGTTAGTCCTGCCTATACTTCCTGCCTAGCCACTGGCCAATCAGTGTTTTATTTATTGACCAATCAGAGCACATATTTGACATACAGACCATCCCACAGCAATTATACATAAGGACTTTTGGTCTGTGTTCCTAATGTTCTTGGAGTCAATGGCCTAAAGTTTTCAGTGCTTTTTAAGGCATAGAATGATTGGAACTAGATTTGAATCCTAACTCCAAAACTTAACAGCTGAGAAATTTCAAACACAAGATACAGCTTCTTGGCATGGATGTTTTTTATTCAAAGACTTCTTGTCTTGAGTAATTATCTATCTCACAGAGTAAGACACACTTTCAAGGTTGGTATCCCATAATAGGCAGTGGTGCGATGTTCACTTGACTTCTTGAATTGGTAACGGAATGATTTCTGGTGATTCACCATTTAAAGAGGCTACACTCACCCTTGGGGTTTTGACCTTGCTCTTTACTGAAGTCCAAGAGTTATAATTTGGATCTTGAGTGTTCTTCAATGTCTCATGCATTGAAGACTCAGCCTTCTACTGATGGCGTTATTGGGAAGCGGTAGAAACGTTTGGAAGTGGGTCTACTTTGAAGAAGTATGTCAACAGAGATGTGTCCTTCACAGGAATATTGGTGACCTTAGTTCTTTTCTTCTCTCTCCTCACCTCCCCAATTACCACCCCTTCTCTCTGGATGGCATGAGATGAGCGGCTTTCCTTGGCCATATGCTCCTGCCATAATACCCTGTTCCACTGCAGGTCCTAATGCAGCAGGGTCAAGAGACCATGGAATGAATCCTCTGAAATGGTTTGCTAAACTAAACAGTTCCTTATTTAAAGTTGTGGGTCTAGGGGAATTTATCACAGCCACAGAATGCTGGTGAACACAATGGTTAGAGGCAATCCTACTACCATGAAGGAAAAAGTTGCATTCTAAAGTCAGGGTGCAAGGCTGAGACCCCAGCTTTGGTCCTTTGGAGCCCTGTGGTCTCTGGCCAGTTACTTAGCTATTCTGTAGTCCAGGCTCCTTCATGTGTACAGCACAAAATCAATATTCCTTACCTTACAGAGTTCTTTGGAAAACGGTGTGTGTTAATGTATGTAAAATATGTCCATCAGACTCTGGCACATAGATATTATGTATGTATGTATGTATGTATGTATGTATGTATGTGTGTGTGTGTATATATGTATGTATGTATGTATGAATGTATGTATGTATGATATTATGCTCCCACATCACTTCACCGTTTCTCTGGTTGAGTTTCTTGAGCTTCCTTTTGTCTTTCAATTTCTCCAGTTATTTATTTGTCTTGTATTGCTCTGCCATCTTTCTTGTTCTCATCCCTTACTTTCTTGTTTCTTTCTTTATATTTGCTGAGTTCTTCAGATTTTTCAAGTTAGAAGGAGGGTTTGTAATGGGAAATCCCATTCTAATCAACCGAGTTATGCGTTTGTACAGGTTGGATCCGTAATCTGCCAGATATCCTTCTTTTGTCTGGAATATTTTCTTACTGCCACGCTCTCCCTTTGCCCTTCTCAGTTTCTGGAGGTTGGCTTTATCCAAACCCCGTGTTTCTGTCTCAAAGGTGTCTTTGCGTGAAGGGTATGCTCTGTCCTCCACACCCTAGGGAATCGGTAGTTCCCGAGTAAAGTTCACACTCCTGGGTCCTGCATCTTTCCTAGTTCGGAGGGCAGTGTGTTTAGACTGTGGAGCCTTAGAACCCCAGCTTTGGACACTCTACCACAAATGTTCTTTCTCTGCCTCTGCCCTCCCACATTGAACAGCCACTCATCTCTCTGTCTCCTGATGCCAATCAAGGGCAAAGACAAGGAAAACCCTAGGCATAGTCGTCCTGCTGGTTTCCAGGTAGAGGGGCTCGGCGGAAGACCACAGGCTGGTAAGAAGTTATAGTTTCCCTCTGGCTTCCACTTCTTAGACATTCCTACCATGCTTACCTTTGATCTCTTCTGCTTAACACTTGCTAGCTTATAGCTATGGCACAGTCAATCTTCCCACTGCACTTTTCAGTCCTCTTCCTAACAAAAGCTATCACTATGCACACCCATGTGATACTAGATAGCATCTGTTCATATGAGATATATACTACTATGCAACTATACTACGTTATCTCTCTAAGCTCCAAGTATTGTCCGTGCCCTTGAGTTGGTGCTGTGCACACATGGCTGCTGCCTCCGTGAGCCTTCCTTCCCATGACCGTGCCCATCCCTTTATTGACAAGTCTTTAACGAATAGTGGGAGTTAGAAGGGAAACTTAGCCTTCGACCATTCCCTAAAGTATACTTCCTTTCTTTACTTTAGGCTTCTTAAATTTTGATGAATATTGTGCTTTTGTTTCATTTGAGGAAGACAGGGAGCAATTACAGATGTTCTCTGGGGAGTATAACTTTCATAGGATGTTCATCCCAATTTTCTTTTTAATCTGTGCCAAGAATGAGCCCCAGTTCCTGTTTGGATGTCAAGCATGACATTCATTTACAATTTTAGCCACTTTGTTTTTGTTTGGGGGTGGGGGAAGAAGCTCTCACAGTGTTTTGTTTCTGTTGTTTGAACTAAAGTCAATCACGTTTTTACCTCCTATGTATTAGACCTAAGCCATGCAGAATGGCAGAGTTAGTTAGATGATTAACCTTATACGGTGTGGTTTTGTTTGTTTTGTTTTTCTTGACAGGGCTTTTTTGTGTAGCCCTAACTGTCCCAGAACTCACTTTGTAGCCAGGTTGGCCTCAGACTCACAGAGATTCATCTGCCTCTGTCTCCCAAGCGCTGGGAATAAAGGCGTGCGCCACCACTGCCAGGCTACGGTATATTTTCAGTACATAATCTGGGCCACTAGTTTCTATTCCCCCCACTCCTTCCTTGTGTGATAAATGTCATGGATATTCATGCTCTTCTGGACATGTTCAGTTTCTAAATATCAATTTCAGTATATTGTATTAGTTATTTCACTTGTTGCTGTGAGGAACTATGTGGAAGAAGCCTCTTAAGGGAGTAGGCATTTGTTTTGGCTTACAGTCAGGAGGGAACAATTCATCATGGTGGGAAGGCGTGGCAACCAGGGTGGCTCTAGCCATGGCTGTGTGACTTTGCGGCACAGCTGGTGCATGTTTTGATGGATCAGGAAGTGTGAGCTGGGGCCAGTAGTTGGATATCACTTTCAAAGCTCACGCCCAGGGACTCACTTTGATTAGCTAAGCCACATGTCCTAAAGGTTTTAGAACCTCAATACAGCACAAATGGCTGGGGAACCAGCTGTCAAACACATGAACACACGGGGGAATGCTTCCTGTCTGGACTGCCTGGTCCCAAATAACTGACTCAGAGGCTGAATATGAATTATAAATGCTTAGTTGATAGCTCAGGCTTGTTATTAGCTAATTCTTACATTGAAATTAGTCCATATTTCTATTTATGCTCTGCCATGTGGCAGTACCTTTATTAGCATGACACATTCATCTCCTGCTCCCTCTGCATCTGGCTGGTGATTCCTGACTCTGCCCTTCTCCTTCCCATCATTCTTAGTTTGGTTGCCCTGCCTATATTTCCTGCCTGGCTACTGGCCAATCAGCATTTTATTAAACCAATTCAAATTACAAATCTTTACAATATACAAGAGGATTATTCCACAGCAGGACATTTCACATTCAAACTTTAACAGATATCCATGGGCTTGGAGGGCCAGCTGTATTCAGTTGTGGTCACCACATCTGTATGGATGGATGTCAGCACTCTTGTTTCCAAATCATTCTGTTCAACGTGGTCTTCAGGGACTTCCTGCCTGATGATCATCAGACATCTGCCCAGGAGAGACACTGAGGTAGCCAGAGAAGGATCTGGAGGAACAGACCTCCAGGACTTCTTCAAGGGGGCAAAGGACTCAGATCCTCATGTCACAGAGTGAACATGATTTTCGAGAGCTTATTCCACAGAATAAACAGCATTCATAGAAGATGGAAATTGCCAAGAAGAAAATAAGGATGCATTGAGATGCTAAGTGCTGAAATGCAAGCTTGTTTTTAAGTCATTATTTAATCTACAATGTTTTCTTTTGAAGATATTGTATTCCCAGAGGCATTAAAATCAGAAAAATTGGGAGGTTTATTTTTCAAGTTGTACCCAAATATGAAATGACTACTTAGAACTAGGGATCTTTTTTCCCTTGTAGATGCTGGTAACCCCCAAGGGTCTGTAGTGGAAATAGGAGCCTGTGGCAGACAGACAGAAAGCAATAGGGAAGTGTGACACAAAATGGCAAGATCACTGATTCAGCTAAAAATGATCAGAGGCTGATCCTCAATGCTACAACATGTGTCCATTAGCTATTTATTTAATAATGGTTTCTTTGGGGCTTTGGGATGTAGCTCAGTGATGAAGTACTTGTCTACCATTAGACCTCAGGTTTTGATTCCCTTGCACTCTGGTAAACAAATAAATAAGGATTCATTTGCCGAGCAAATGCATTCTGAATCTTCATTATGTGATCCATGGCATTAGAAAGCCAGCTCTGGTGACAGGGATAAACATTTTCTTTATTGTCTTACTCCACTCAGTAAACGTGTATTGAACAACCACTATGTGCCATGTACTGTCCTCAGTTTGGTGTGGAAAACCTCTGGGAATCCCTGTGGTC
The DNA here is from genome assembly GCF_004664715.2 of Peromyscus leucopus. NCBI lineage: Eukaryota > Metazoa > Chordata > Mammalia > Rodentia > Cricetidae > Peromyscus > Peromyscus leucopus. Next base: position 11,437,966 of record NC_051078.1, read on the forward strand.
ATCTTGGGAATTTGCCCAATCTGCTCTTCTGATGGCACTATGGATCAGCTGTGTCTTTTCTCCCAATTTATCTGTTGAGGCTCAAAATTGAGATGGGAACTTTGGGAGATGAGGGTTTAATGGGGCCCCAAAATGGCCCTGTATCTCTCAAAACAGAACTGGAGCCCTTAGAACAAGAGAAGTGGGACTGGAGAGGTTGATCAGTGGTTAAGAGCACTTGCTGTACTTACAGAGAGAGGACCCAGGTAAAGTTCCCAATATTCACATGATGGCTCACGACCACCCATAACTCCAGGTTCAGGGGATCCAATGTCCTCTTCTGACCTCTGAGGGCACCAGGCACACATGTGAAACACATGCAGATAAAATATCTATACACATAAAAGAAAAACAAATAAATCACCCCTGCTCTGCCTTCGCTAAACTGCCGATTCCATGGTACTTTGTAATAGTAATGCAAACTGACTAGTACAGAGGGAGTCCTTGCTTAAAGAACCCAAGTCTATATACCAGCTAGTTTGTTCATTGAACCGTCATCTTAAATGTTTCAAACTCCCGGTGGTGGCAATCTTAGAGAAGACTCACTAAGTCATTAATGACCCTTTATTCTGAATTGATGTCCAGCGGCTCTGAAAAGATTCTATTGGCAATTTCTCCAGCCGTCGATACCCGGGAAAGGAAACATGTTGCTAATCAGCATAACACGATAAAGTTCAGTGCAAATTGAAACTGCAGCAGAAACTAGCAGACACCTGGTTGTGACGTTGCACAGATGCCCGCACTTTTGCTGCAACGTCTGGGACCCTGACACGATTGAGATGCATTGTTAAACGAAGCTATGCAATTGCAACTGCAGAGAAGTGAGAAGAAAAGGAGTCCTCAAAAAGAATTCAAAGCGGCCAGAGAGAAACATTAGTTTTGTCGGAGGATGGAACTGCAGGGTACATGATGTCCCGGTGTTGTCTAAAGCAAGAATGGCTGTAAAGGGTACAGAGGAGGAAAGGGCCCACCAGAGGCATGGTTTGGTTCGTCGTTAGACACTCACTGCCTTGTTAGCATCCCTCCTCATGAGAGTCAAACCCTACCTGGCTTTAAACCCCTTTGGTTCTGTACACAAGAAATATTCAACCAGTACCTCTTTTGTAGGTGACATCTTAGCCTTGCATGAGGTCCAAGGGCAGCATGGCCATCACTTTGCTATGGGATGATGTGAGCAATCATCTGGTTTCTCTATTTCCTTTTCCATATCATCTCGATAACATGAACCAAAGATGTGTGGCTCCTCCATTGGGAAGCTTATTTGAAGCACTCTGATAGGATTCCATGAAGATCTTCATTGGACTGTGTGTGTGGAACTAGATGCTGTTGAGGTCCTCATGTCTCCAGCCTCGCACCAACCTTCTGGAGCAAGCAGGTGAATGCCACAGCAAGCAAACCCGTGAGCAGTGTCCTTCCTGTTTCTGCTTCAAGCAACTGTCTGAGTTCCTTTGTTTCCCTCGAGGGTGGACTGTATAACCTGGAAGACGGAAAAACCTTTCATCCCAACATTGCATTTGGTCATGGTGTTATCATAGCAACGGAAAGCAAACCATTCCAGCTTCCTGACTGTTCTGGCAGCTCATCCATAGAATCATCCAATACTCATCCTTCTGTGTTTGGCTTCTTTTCTCAGTGCAATGTCCTCAAGGACCATCCATATTGTTGCAAATTGGATGGTAATGACAAAGGTCTCTGAGTAAGGTGATGGGCACACCAATGATGCCATGAGATGGTCTGTCCTTTCACATTACCTTCTTCCTCTTGAGTTTTGCTGGATTAGTGGCTAATGTCAAGAAATCAGGCAGTAT